>NC_041386.1:445036622-445036921 GCF_002162155.2 Triticum dicoccoides
TTTTTAACTTAGGCGAGTACTAGACTGCAGCTAAGCCCCCGGGCATGAGGTTTGCTCATCACTCGGTAGAATTTTTGAAACTTAGGCGAGCACTGGGCTGCAGCTAAGCCCCCGAGTGTGAGGTTTGCTCATCACTCGATAGGATTTTTGAAACTTAGGCGAGCACTGGACTGCAGCTAAGCCCCCGAGTGTGAGGTTTGCTCATCACTCGGTAGGATTTTTGAAACTTAGGTGAGCACTGGGTTGCAGCTAAGCCCCCGAGCATGAGGTTTTCTCATCGCTCGGTGGGATTTTTGAAA
>NC_041386.1:445037107-445047894 GCF_002162155.2 Triticum dicoccoides
TGCTCATCACTCGGTAGGATTTTTGAAACTTAGGCGAGCACTGGACTGCAGCTAAGCCCCCGAGTGTGAGGTTTTCTCATCACTCGGTAGGATTTTTGAAATTTAGGCGAGCACTGGACTGCAGCTAAGCCCCCGAGTGTGAGGTTTGCTCATCACTCGGTAGGATTTTTGAAACTTAGGCGAGCACTGGACTGCAACTAAGCCCCCGAGTGAGAGGCTTGCTCATCACTCGGTAGGATTTTTGAAACTTAGGCGAGTACTGGACTGCAGCTAAGCCCCCGAGTGAGAGGCTTCTTCATCACTCGGTAGGATTTTTTTCAACTTAGGCGAACCGGGTTCGCAGCTAAGCCACCGAGTGAGCTTGCTCATCACTTGGTAGGCTTTTTTAAACTTAGGAGAAACAGATTCACAGCTAAGCCACCCACTTGGGGATTTCAGAAACAAATGTAAGCAATCGACAATTATTTTAGAAGACTGTAAAAACTCTTGTCTTTGATAAAGAAACTACAAAGGTGCTTCTTATTACATCCCAATAGTCTGAGTGCTTAAGTATAAAAGGGGCAGAGTAGCTCCGCATTCCAAGCTCGCGGCTCGTCTTTCTTGTGCTCGACGTTGTAGAGGTGGTACGCTCCATTGTGGAGCACTCTGGTGACAATGAAGGGGCCTTCCCAGGCAGGAGCAAGCTTGTGTGGTTTCTGCTGATCCACTCGGAGAACCAAGTCTCCCTCTTGAAATGCTCGACCCCTCACATTTCTGGCATGGAATCGACGCAGGTCTTGCTGATAGATGGTTGATCGGATCAAGGCCATCTCTCTTTCTTCTTCCAGGAGATCAACTACATCTTGTCGTGCCTGTTCTGTTTCTTCTTCTGTGAAAAGCCCGACTCAGGGCGCATTGTGGAGCAAGTCACTCGGAATTACAGCTTCGGCTCCATAAACCAAGAAAAAGGGGGTTCTGCCAGTCGACCGATTGGGAGTTGTCCTCAATCCCCACAATACTGATGGAAGTTCATTGACCCAGGCTCGTGTTGCGTGTTTGAGGTCACGCATCAGTCGGGGTTTCAGTCCTTTGAGAATCAATCCATTTGCTCATTCGACTGGGGGTGGGCGACTGAGGCATAGTCGACTCGAGTTCCTTGGGAAGCACAGAAAGTTCTGAACTCATCAAAATCGAAGTTTGACCCATTATCAGTGATGATGCTGTGTGGAACACCATATTTGAATGTTAACTCTCCGATGAAGCTGACAACAGTACTGGCTTCAAGGTTCTTGATAGGCTTGGCTTCAATCCACTTGGTGAACTTGTCGGCTGCTACAAGCACATGAGTGAATCCACTCCTACCAGTCCTCAGAGGTCCAACCATATCCAATCCCCAAACAGCAAAAGGCCAGACGAGTGGAATGGTCTTCAAGGTCGACGCAGGCTTGTGAGACATGTTGGAGTAAAACTGGCAACCTTCACATTTGTAGACTATTTCTTTTGCCATCTCATTTGCCCGTGGCCAGCAAAATCCCGCTCGGTATGCTTTGGCCACAATGGTCCGAGAGGACGCATGGTGACCACAGGTCCCCGAGTGGATGTCATTGAGGATCACTCGACCTTCTTCCGGTGTTATGCATTTCTGGCAAACTCCAGTCACACTTTCTCTGAACAACTGTCCCCTTATCACGGTAAAGGCTTTAGATCGATGGGTGATCTGTCGAGCCTCTTCTTCATCCTCTGGGAGTTCCTTTCTAAGAATGTACGCGATATATGGTACTATCCAATCGGGGGTGATGACCAAAACCTCCATAATCAAATCGACCACGGCTGGAACCTCGATTTCAGTTGGATCGGTGGCACTCTTCGGCTGCGGGGGCTCTTCAGTGAAGGGATCTTCTTGAACTGAAGGTGTATGAATATGCTCCAAGAATACATTGCTGGGAATGGCTTCCCTCTTGGAGCCTATCTTTGCCAGATCATCGGCTGCTTGATTTTTCAGTCGAGGGATGTGATGGAGCTCTAACCCCTCAAACCTCTTTTATAACTTTCTCACTGCATTGCAATAACCAGTCATAGCTGGACTTCTGACGTCCCACTCCTTCATCACCTGATTGACCACTAAATCCGAGTCGCCATAGACCATGAGGTGACGGACGCCAAGTGAAATGGCCATACGCAACCCGTACAGAAGTGCCTCATATTCAGCTTCATTGTTGGAGGAGTCAAAGTGAATCTGGAGAACATAGCTGAGTTTGTCACCACGAGGGGACACCAACACCACCCTAGCATCGGAACCATTCAGCATCTTGGACCCATCGAAGAACATGGTCCAATGCTCCGAGTGAATTTGGGCCGGAAGTTGATGTTCGATCCACTCGGCGAGGAAATCAGCTATTGCTTGGGACTTGATAGCTTTCTTTGCCTCAAATTTGATGTCCAGGGGAAGGAGTTCAATCACCCAGTTTGCCACTCGACCATTTGCATCTCTGTTGTTCAGAATCTCTGATAATGGAGTGTCGCTGACGACTGTAATGGAATGATCAGAGAAATAGTGTGCAACCTTCTTCGTGGTCATGTAAATCCCATAAACAAGCTTCTGATAATGTGGATATCTTTGCTTCGACGGAGTCAGAACTTCAGAAACATAATATACTGGGTGCTGAACTTTATAGGCTTTTCCTTCTTCCCCCCGCTCGACCGCGAGTACTGTACTGACAACTTGTCCAGTGGCTGCAATATAAAGTAGTAAATGCTCTTTGCTGATTGGTGCAGCAAGCACCAGCTGGGTGGAAAGCAGGGCTTTGAGCTCTGCAAATGCTGCATCAGCTTCGAGGGTCCACTCGAACTTACCAGACTTCTTCATCAGTCGGTAAAGAGGTAATGCCTTTTCACCGAGGCGAGAAATGAATCAACTCAAGGCAGCCAAACAACCAGTAAGCTTCTGGACATCGTGCACACGCACAGGGCATTTCATCTGAAGTATAGCACCAACTTTCTCTGGGTTAGCGTCCATCCCTCATTCGGAAATGAGGAACCCGAGTAATTTCCACCAGGAACTCCGAATGTGCATTTCGATGGATTAAGCTTGATATCATACCTTCTGAGGTTAGCAAAGGTTTCAGCGAGGTCGGCCAGTAGGTGGAACCCTTATGTGACTTGACCATGATGTCGTCCATGTATGCTTCCACATTCCGACTGATCTAAGTGAGTAAACACTTCTGAATCATCCTCATGAATGTGGCTCTAACGTTCTTCAGGCCGAATGGCATAGTGACATAACAGAAACATCCGAATGGAGTGATGAAAGCCGTTTTTATCTCATCGGGTCCAAACAGTCGGATCTGATGGTACCAGGAATAGGCGTCCAAGAAGGACAAACGCTCACACCCCGCACTTGAGTCAACAATTTGGTTGATGCGGGGAAGAGGAAAATGATCTTTCGGGCAGGCCCGATTGATATGCTTGAAGTCAATGCACATGCGAAGTGAATCGTCCTTCTTGGGGACCATGACAACATTGGCGAGCCACTCTGAGTGGTAAATCTCTCGGATAAACTCAGCTGCCAGGAGCCGAGCCACTTCCTCGCCAATTGCTTTTCTCTTCTGGACGGCGGACCGTCGGAGATGTTCTTTGACTGGTTTTACTTTCGGGTCGACTCGCAAACGATGCTCAGCTAGTCTCCTGGGTACACCCGGCATGTCAGAAGGTTTCCATGGAAAGATGTCCCAGTTCTCACGGAGGAACTGGATGAGCGCTTCTTCCTATTTGCCGTCGAGTGTTGTTGAGATATGGGTTGGAGCAGCATCGGGATCGGTCGGGTGAATATGAATCGGCTTTGTTTCACCGGACGACTAAATGCAGAATCTGTGGCAGGCTTCTTGGCTCGCAGCAAATCACTCGGATCTGCATTTTTCTGATACTCTTGCAGTTCTACTACTGCCATTTGTGCATCGGCAATTTTTGAGCCCTTTTGGAAGCACTCTTCTGCCTTCTACCGATTGCCAGTGACAGTGATTACTCCTCTAGGACCAGGCATCTTCAATTTGAGATACACGTAACATGGTTGAGCCATAAAACGTGCATAAGCGGGCCTACCCAGAATAGCATGGTAAGCACTCTTGAAGTCCACAACCTCAAATGTCAACTTTTCCTTGCGGTAATTCTTGGAATCACCGAAAACCACATCAAGGGTGATCTGGCCGAGTAACTGAGCCTTATTGCCAGGTATAACGCCATGGAAACTCATGTTGCTTTCACTAAGCTTGGACATCGGAATTCCCATTCCCTTCAAAGTTTCAGCATAAAGGATATTCAGGCCACTGCCACCATCCATCGGCACTTTAGTCAGTTGAGTGCCTTCAACTACTGGGTCGACCACCAGTGCTTGCCTCCCAGTGGTGGCTATATGTGTTGGATGGTCTGACTGGTCAAATGTGATGGCAGTCTGGGACCACTTCAGATAACTGGGTGTTACTGGAGCAACCATGTTTACTTCTCTATTAATAACTTTCAATCGACTTTTTCTTTCAACATCAGCAAAAATCATCAGCGTGGAATTGACATTGGGAAAACCATCATCATCTTCTTCCCTATCCTCACCTCTGTCCGACTCCTTTTCCTTCTCCTTGGGTTGTTTCTCTCGGAACTGCTGGATCAGGAGACGACATTGTTGAGTGGTGTGTTTAGGGTAAATGAAATTCCCCTCTTCATCTTTTTTGGTATGAATATGGCGCGGTAAATCCAACACATCATTCCCATCTTGATCTTTAACTTTTTTGGGAGTCCAGGGCCCTTTGGGATTTCCTTTGAACTTTCCTTGGGCAACAACTAAAGCTTCACCATGAGCAGCTGGTTCGGTATTTCGCTTCTATTTCCGACTGGAATTCCCTCCTCCGGTTTCTTGGGCGACTGTTTTGTGCTTGCCACTCTGGAGTCGGTCTTCCTCTTCACCATTGGCATACTTGGTGGCAATCTCCATCATTCGACTCAGGGACATATCTCCTGTCCGACTGAACTTTAGGTTCAACTCTCTGTACTTAACTCCTTCCTTGAAGGCACAAACTGCTTGGTGATCCGACACATTCTCCACTGTGTGGTGCAGAGTGATCCATCTCTGGATATAATCTCTCAAGGTTTCATTCGGCTTCTGAACACAGGACTGTAATTCTGTCAACCCTGCTGGCCTTTTGCAAGTACCCTCAAAGGTTCTAACAAACACTCGAGCAAGTTCCTCCCAACTATATATGCTGCCAGGAGCCAACTGATTCAACCACACTCTGGCTGAGCCCTCCAACATCAAGGGAAGGTGCTTCATGGCCACATCATCATTGCCGCCACCAATCTGCACAGCCACTCGGTAGTCCTCAAGCCAAGTGTATGGTTTGGACTCGCCGGTGAACTTGCTGACTCCAGTCGCCAACCTGAAGTTGGGAGGAATCACTGCTGCTCTGATGGCTCTGCTGAAACACTCGGGTCCTGAAACATGCACCCTGCTTCCAGTCGGATAATCTCTATCATGGCCTTCTTTGTGAGCTCGATTCCTAGCAACCAGACCTTGAACGAGAATAGATCTTGCATCAAAGCCTGGCTCTCTGGGGTCGACCGGAATTCTTCGTTCACCGCTGTGGGAGCGCCTGTCATCTTGCCGCCAAGGCACGTATGACCCACTCCTCGGAGGAGGCGTGGGCACTCGACGACGGTCATTGTGGTCGAGTCGATGATCATACTGCTCACGGTTCCTGTACTGATCTTGCCGGTGCCCACGTCCCTCATGTCACGGAGGCGATCTTGGGCTGTGAGCAGATTGGACAGTATCTGCCACCATAGATCTGCTTTGAATCCTATTCCACGACTAAGATACTGCTGTATTCTGCTCTCCTGCTGCCCGGAGTAAAGCCCGGATATGCATCAAACCTCGGCCAGCTTCTGACTGGGAAGGTTGAATTGACTCTGCTATTCGAGCTGCAGCTGTGAGATTCCGGATCGGAGTTTGGTATACCTGAGTCGGAGGCAGAAAAAGTTATCGTCGACTGGACTCAGGAATTCGCTGCCGAGCACGCTCGTCGAGTGCGCGCTGGAGGTTCTCCAGTCGAGTGCGCTCAGCCAAGTTGGCCAGGCACGCCTCCTCCAAGGCCTAGGCCTCGGGGGTTTCTCCAATGATAGGAGTGTGAAGTGCATCCATATTACGGCGGCGAAGATCTTCCCTCCGCTGCGAAGAGAGGGGTTCGGGGCGGTACTCCTCGTGGACATGTGATGGGTCGCCGACGCCATCGCTACCGTCTTCACGGGGGAAGCCAGGGGGACTGTGTGGTCCATTGACCATCAAGACTTCCGCCGCGGGGTCGCTGCTGTCGCACTCGGATGCAGTCTCGACGGGGCCAGTCGACAGATCGAACAGGCCATAGAGAGTTTCATCGGGCTCAATCGTCGCGATTTGTGGGGTGGCCGATTGGCGGGCCACCGCATGTCTCACCCACCGCTGAAGCCGCGACTGACCGGATCGCTGGTGCCTGCGAACAACGGGAAGCGAGGATGCCGTAGGAGTCGACTGATACTGAGTCGACGACTGTCGAAGAAGGATACCGCGGACGCATGCGCGGAAGTGCGTCGCCCTGCGGACGGGGAGCGCGTCGACGTCGAGTGGAGCCTCATGGAGCCAAGCAGAGTCGTCGGCGATGAAGACGAGCGCGCTGAGATAGATCTCGCGGCCTTCAGCCAATCATCTGCAGGAAACCATGATGATGGGAATCCGAAGAATCGCAACTTCTCCAACAAACTGCTAAGACACCTACACCAACACTAAAAAAATACACTTTCGTGATGATACGTGTTTGTCACAGTAGGTCACTTTTTTGTCATGCATGTACATCCATGACAAATTTATGATAGAATCAAGATAGTCATACATGTGCTGTCGTAGAAGTGTTCCATGACATTACCAAAATTATCATCACGAAAGTGTCCACTTCCATGACAATAAATCGCGCGTCACATAAGTGCTTTTGTCAAGGGTGACCGACACATGGCATCCACCGTAACGGAACGCCGTTAAGCTATCGGGTCGGGTTTTGGATCCGATAACCCGTTAACAGCGTCGACCAATGGGGATTTTCCACGTGTAAAATCATCATTGGCTAGAGGAAACACGTGTCGGCTCATCGTTGGGACAGATGTCATCCACTCATTGGACAGAAGGCGCCTATGATACATCGACATGTGGCACGGCCCAACAGTGGCCCATTCCTGTGAAAAGGCCGGCCCATTTGACTTGGTCAAAAGCTGGCGGGCCGGCCCATGGAAAGCCTGTTAACGGCATGTTCGCATATAGCCCATTTACAGCCCGCTAACCCAAGGCCTGTTACGCCCTATCCGAATTAGACCCAGTAGCGTCATCTAGGCCGTCCAATATGATTCCAGCCCGTTTTCACTTCTGGCCCATGTATAGCCCATGACATCTTTCGGCCCATATGAGGCCCTTTGTAACTCTTGGCCCATTAGCGGCCCGTGCTGAAACTGGCCCGTAATGAACAGTGTATCACTTTACACCCATTAACGGCCCGTGGTGAAACTGGCCCGTAATGAATAGTGTATCACTTTATACCAATTAACGGCCCGTTATTCCGTTGGGCCATCTCTAGCCCATGTTATCTTTCGGTCTTCTCAGAGCCCATTTATTCTTGGGCTCATTTCTAGCATTCATTTACTTATGGCCCGTTACTGTCATTTTCTGCTTGTGGGCCAAATTCAGCCCGTGGTTACAGTCGGCCCGTTTGTGGTCCGTTTATACATTGGGCCATTTTCATAGCGTCATCAAATACGGCCTATTAACGATGGCCCGTTATGGTCGGCCCATGAACGGACGATTCCAACTCTAGCTAGTTTACGGCCAGAATGCGGTCTGTTTGGCCCATGTTTGGCCAATCGATCATACAACCCGTATAAGGCCCATTGATGATACGGCCCGTAGAAGGCCCATTGATGTTACGGCCTATAGAAGGCCCATTGTTTCTATGGCCCGTAGAAGGCCCACTGTTTCTACGGCCCGTAGAAGGCCCACTGTTTCTACGGCCCGTAGGAGGCCCAGTGTCACTACAGTAAATATTAGCCCATGGTTATTGTAGCCTAGTTTTAAAAAATAGGTTACTGCAGCCACTAGCAAACTGTAGAAAAAGAACTGCACTGACTACAAGCAAACAAATAAACAAGACAACAAGGAAATAAATAAGCAAATAACATACACTAGGCTATCACGGCTATTACACATATTACATCCACTGGGCATCAAAGTTCGCCACCAGTGCAAATATAGGGAACACAGCAGCATATAAACGCCGCAGCAAAACAATTCCAGAACTAAAACCACTTCAGAAGAGCTCAAGAAACAATATCCTGGGTACCCATAATGCTGGCAAGATGCTTAGCAAGCTTATTAAGTTTCTCTTGTTTGGTGCTTAAGTCCTCCAGCGCTTGCTGTTGCACCAGAAAGTATGCATCTGAATTCTGCAGGGACTTCCTCAGTCCTTCGGCTTCCTGTCACATAACATCTGATCGATGTCTTTCAACTTGAAGTTGAGACTCAAGAAGCCGAACTGATTCAGGCAATGAGTTCGAAGAGCTGGTGCCAGCAGTGGTAGCTAGTAACTCGAACACTACATCAAGACAGGACTTTGGGGTTGTCTCACTGTCTTCAATGTAGTTTTTATCAGCTTTCTTGGAGACCAACAGGGATGTCTCACTATCTTGAACCTTATCTGCATTACTTCCTTTACCATTGCATAACAGGGTACTCTTCTCCAATATTTTATCCGTGTTCTAAAAGAGAAATAAACAAACACATCTCAGGTTTACAATGTAGTATATGAAACTCATTTTGGTAAACCAGTTCAGTAGTAAGGTGGACAGGATAACAGCATGAAACAAACATATATCTATGTAGTATGGTCACTGTATGGTCTATATCATTCTAGTTTATGTTGCCAAATAAAGATAGATACAGTTCGAATTATATCTATTTAAGACAAAGCAGCATAGACAGAATATAAGTGTGGGAAACTACACAGCAATAACAACACTTGTAATGTGCATGGCATGAGAACATAACTGTTTATTCAATTGAAACTGAAATCAACATAGAGCAAGTTACAACAGCAAACAGCCAAACACGTTGAAGAAACAGGTTTAAAACATACCTGTTGTGCCATTGGAGTTTCAATTGCATTCTTCAAATTTGAAATTAGTTGGTATCAGTAAATACAGTGATGCAGGAGCAAAGTAGTATGAACCATAGCTACGGAACCTGACCTAAGAACAATTCTTCTTCTGCTTTAAGCGTTGACTTCGGGTTCGGAGTGGTGGTCCTCGTGATTTGGGCACTGCAGTTGCCTTACTAACTGCTCGTGTTTGGGTGCTCTGTGATGGAGACGGTGATGTGTCAACGGGAACTGGGTGTCTATCTGCTGGGGTTGGGGTTAGAAGGGGTGTAGCTGGTTCTCTGTCCAACTAGGTAGGGGTACAATCTGCATGAGTGTGGGTTATGTGTGGTGGGGCTGGTTCTTGGGCAAGTACAACCGTGGTTCAATCTGCAACGATAGGTAGCACGATCTTTTCTGAAGACAGTGTTTTTACTCCCACAGATACTGCCATCACTCCCTCCAATTGAAATGGCTGATAAACAAGAAAAGTAATTGAATGTACAGACATTGTAAGATAGACAGGTGCAATGGATAGTATGGAAGAAAACATGGCATGAAATAATTCACATTTATGTTGTCTAAGCAAACAGAATAGCAGGACATAATTTCACATATATGATGGCTAATTAAACATGATAGCATGACACAATTTCACATGTATGATGGCTAACTAAATAGGATAGAATGACATACTTCAAAATATGATGACTATGTAAACAGGATGACATGATATAACTATACAATGTGTCTATTAAAGTGGTTGACATGCCATAAATCACAAACATGCCGTTGATGGAAACATGATGGCATGATATAATTCATGGATAGAATGACATAATTTAAATATAATGACTATGTAAATAGGATGAGATGATATAACTATATTATGTCTTTATAAAATGGGTTGGCATGCCATAATTCAAATACATGCTGTCTATGTAAACATCATCGCATGACATAATTGAAATATATGATTTATGTACTAAGGAAGTGAGCAGAGGGCAATCGCATATATGATGTGTCAACTAAGGAGATGGCATTCAATATTGTGTATATGATGTAAAAACTAAGCATTGCAATACAACATATGCATTATATGAGTAATATAACCCTGCCAAGTTTGAGCATACACCTCAGGGGGATAATAGGACTGGTCATCTGCCTCTGAATCCTCCTCTGAAGAGCTATCTATAACCAGCAAGATATCTGCTTCAGCAGGTAGCTTTGTCTGCTCTAAAGACCTTGTTTTCACTCCAGATTTCTCCATAACCAATTCAAATGGCTGATGCACAGGAAGAGCAGTTGAATATACAAACATTGTCGACAAAAGCAATGAGAAATACAAAAAAGGACAACATGATATAATTCACATATATGACGCTTGCCTAAACAGCATAGCATTGCATAATTCACATACATAATGCCTTGCAACAAGATAACATTGCATAATTCACATATATAATGTCTTGCAACAAGATGGCATTTCATAATTCACATATATGGTAATTAGACACTAAATAGGTGGCATTCACACAAAGCATGTCTAAACTAAGCAAATGACATAGCAATGCAAGATACCATACGCACGATATGAGCAACATAACCCTGCCAAGT
>NC_041386.1:445048305-445084641 GCF_002162155.2 Triticum dicoccoides
GGTCATCTATCTCCGAATCCTCCTTTGAGGAGCTATCGGTAACCAGCAAGACATGCACTTCGGCAGATAGCATTGTCTGCTCTGAAGACCTTGTTTCCACTCCATATTTTTCCATGACCGTGCCAAATGGCTGATGCACAGGAAGAGTAATTGAATGTGCTAAAATTGTTGACAAATTTAACACGTAATAAAAAAATGATGGCATGATATAATTCACATATAAGATGACTGGCTAACCAGGGTGGCATTGCAAAATTCACATATATGATGCCTGGCCAGACAAGATGGCATTGCATGATTCACATATACGATAAAGAAACTAAACAGATGACATTGACACAAAGCATGTCTAAACTAAGCAGATGAGATCTTTAATGTATACAGTAAGCAATGCAAGGCATCATATGCATGATATTACCAACATCAGCATGCCAAGTTAGAGCAAAGACCTCATGGGGTAAATAGGAGTGGTCTTCTCCTTCTGAATCCCCCTCATAATAGTTATCTTCCTCTTGATTACGATCCGAAATGGGTGGAGGGGGGCTGCCTTTGCGCCCACGATGGAACGACATCTGCATGAAATTTTATTGCCACGCAAGGCTTGTCTCTTTTGCTCTACATGATCAGTTCCATTGTGTACAATAACTGGCATGCATAGGAATAAAACATAGTGAGATTATGTAAGGAGTGCATGCACAAATCCAGAGTGATGGTAGCAAACTGTGGATAGACCCAAAACCAATGATAGCAGGCAGATAATAGTTTTAGTTAAAATACAAATAATGGCTCCTTTAATGTTTGTTTGCACCCAACATGAAACTCATAGTGGACACCGGAGATTAACCAGATAGTAGACAGATAGTACTGATTGCTGCCCCAATATGTACCCCACAACCATTTAAAAACTCAAGTTTCAGCATTAGTTTGGACCTGACTCGGAGTCTAATAGGTGAACACGATGATAATGTAGCATGTCATGATATTAAGCGACGCATAACGTAAGCAGACACGGAAGAGTGCGACCTCTCTTGCGGACCCGTGTAGTCCTCAAGGTCATCTGCATAGTTGATGATGGTAATGCAGTTGCCGTGGCTGCCGGCGGCGGGGAAGAAGATCTGAGGTGGCGAAAGACAGTCTGGAGAGCGGATCCCTGCTGTGGTGAACCCTTTCGTCGTTGGAGCAGCTGAGCTGGGGGTGGAACACAGCGCCGCAGGAGCAGGACAAACCACACAAGGTTTTCTTTGACACATATCTGTAACTGAAGTAATTGAGTAAGGGCTTGTTTGAATTTGAGGATTCTAACAATGCAGGGATAGGAAATAGACAGGAATAGGATAGGAATGCACGTGCAAAACAGAGAATTTAAAAACACAGGATTTTCTGCCAATCTGGGTGTTTGATTCACAACAATTGGAAGATCATAGGATGCAAAAAAGCATGGTGAGATTAAATCAAACCACAAGAAAATGTACGGTCATAATGCTATTATGCTACTATCTCTTAGTCTTGTGCTTGATGAATAGGAATATGAAAAGGAGGAGAAGTGGAAATTAGAATTCCTACGGTTTTTCTTTCAAGGAGACACTAAAGGAACAAATCCTATAGTTTTCCTTTGCTTCATTCCTTTGCACCAAATTCATGAAAAGTAGTACCATAGGAAACTTTCCAATTACGATGTTTTTCATTCACATTTCCTTTCAAGCACTAGCGATTCTAGTAGGCAGTCTTGAGCAAGGAAAATCCTACACTAAAAAATGTTTTGTGCTACTTCTATTACTTTGGACCCAGGCCACTGGCATACTACATCAACTCCCAGGCACATCGACAAATGCATAGCTCAAACGCGCAGAGATAAATAATGATGGCGTTCAAGAGAGTCCATCACAGATAGCTAAGTTGTCTGGTACCTCACTGCTTGTCATATAGTAGGATAAAATAATCGTATTTCCCGTTACTACAAGTGCTCATTGGACAATATATATAACATGTAGAGTAAAAAAGAGATGCAACAAGTGTACAACCTCTTTGGCGAAGCCATGTCGATATCAGCGTGATTGGGTTGGCTGGTGAGGATGCTCTGGCTGATTTGGCTGTCGGAGGAGGGGACGAAGATCTTAGGCGTCTGGAGATGGAGCCCGAGGTACTACTCCGCTGTGATGGAGGGTTTCGTCGTTGGAGCAGCTCCGGTGAGTTGTACGACGCCGAGGCTGAAGCAGGACAAGAGAGACAACGAACAACGTTAACCTGAGTGGAATTCTAATAGCATCTCCAATACATGATGTAAAATACATAACCAGAAAGTGTTAGATGTAAAATACATCAGCCACTCATCTCTGAACTTAACTGTCGAAACTGAATTTAACTGTCGAAACTGAACTTAACTGTCGAAACTGAACTTAACTGTCGAAACTGAATTTTGCTATCGAAACTGGATTTTGCTGTCGAAAATAAATGCACTAGCAAGGTGAGGCTACACGTCGGTCGACTGACTTTTTCATCTCTGGTCAGTCGATTTTGCAGCCGTTGGATACCAAATCAAGGGCCTGCGGTTCATCTTCAACCTCCACCCCCCTGAGCCGGCCAAACAGCAGCCCCTCGCCGCCCGCGGCCGGCGGTGTGCCGCCCCGCCCGCCCCAAAAACACTCCCCACCGCCGGTCCGCCGCCGCCCCGGCCATCCCTCTAGCCCCCCCCCTGTGCCGAGCTTTTTCTCCGGCGATCCCCACGCCACCGCCCTGCCAACGCCCCGCCACCGCCGGCGACCACCGCCCCCATCCTGAACCCTAAGATAGATAGTGGGGTACCTCTCCGGCGAGCCCCACTCCCCGTTGCGGCTGGTTCTTTCTTCACCCCGGCGGCATCAAAGTGAAGTGTAGCTAAATCGGAGCAGCATCGCAAGCAAGAGCGAGAGCAGTAGCGCGAGCAAGAGCAATAGCAAGAGCAGACCAGGCAAGGGACCGAGAGCAAGAGCAGAGCAGCAGCGCGAGTGAGAGCTGAAGCAGTAGCAGGTCCTACTGATGTGGACGTCGCCGCCGAGGGAGCGACGTCGTGGAGGAAGTGGCCGGTGACGCCGCCGTGGATGGAGCCGCGCCGTGTCGACTCGGGACCGAGCACCGGCAGCACCGTGAGATCGAATCAAGAAGAAAATGCGGCGATTAGTGTACAACCTCTTTGGTGGCGCCGATTAGGCCGCAGCTTCATCCGAGGAAATGGTGATGATGCTCTTCCGGTGGTGCAGGGGAAGACGGCGGTGTGGGAATGGAGGTGGCGCGAAAGACGAGGGAAACGTCGGGGCAGCTCCTTGGAGGTGGAGGACGGTGTGGCTGAACCGGCGGGACGATGAGATCGACGACGGATCCTCATCCGGTACGGTGGATGAGGGACGTCGAGGTGTTGCTGTGGACAACGTCGTCGGGGAAGAGGCTCCGGCTGGGTGGCGGACGGAGCAGGGTGTGGGGTTTCGTCGCGGGTTTTCGCGGCCTCGGTGTACGAATGGGTGGGCGGATGGGATGGCAGTGGGGAACCATGGCTTAGAGACGCGCTTGTGCGAAATGTGGGGTAAGTTACGAAAGTACCCCCACCGATTTGAGGCGGTTCTTTCGGTTCAGGGGTACCACGGGCATTTCGCGTGTCGGGATTTCACAGGAGTGGGAGTTTTCGCGTGCGTTGTAATTTTGGAATAGCAAGGCGCGGGTTGAGATGGAGGGAGTTTTCGGAGCACAACGAGACAAAGATATATCTTAAATATTTCGGGCTAACAAGGCGCGGGTTGAAGAGGCGGGAGTTTCGCAGCACGATAGACAAAGACGCTAGCTTGAATTTTTGGCATAACAAGGCGCGGCTTGAAATTTCGGAAGAACAAGCTTAACTTGTACCAAAAAAAGACAATTTGCACCTCAACACGCACAACACACACAAACACCATTTGGACTAGAGTAAGGTAAACGTGCATTGCACGCATGAGATTTGGCAACCAAATTATGAATAAATACCACATTATAGCATGCAAGATTTGAGTCATATATGCATGATGGTAGATGTTCGTTTAATTCTTATAGTTCATTTCATTCAAAATCGTCTAGTTTTTATAAGAAAGTTAATCTATTTTAAGATTCATGGAATTGTGCGTCGTAAGACATAAAGTAAAAACAAATAATGGCAAATCATGTAGAAAAACATTTGGGCAATTCTGATACGGAAGATTCTAGAACAAATAAGAAGTGATTGTGTTTTGATGTTTGTGCATTATGCTTAAGTTCAACCATGGAGTCTTCTAGATTATACATGTGGCGAAATCTGGTGGAATCTAGATGATATCCAACGGCCAGTAGTGCTCAAATTTGCCATCTTTGGACCATCGGATTCGCCTCATCCAACGACCATCTTTCAATGTTAAAGTTACCCGCACACAATATAAAAAATATATAATATAATATATATATATAGGGGTATAGATATAGATATGTGATGCAAAAGCCGCCCATCATCTCCAATTAGAATAGTGTGTCCATGCATGGATGCGACGTGGCCAAATGATGTCTGCCATCGGTATCTCAAATTCAAATCAGTTTGACCTTGTTCAATGTGTATACATTACAACATGCTCGTTTCCAAACCACACCGCGCAGATCTCCGTTATATTAATGCATGCATGGGTTTCAAACATCAGGATCTCTTATTCAAATATTTGAATTCAACTTTACATTGATTGTGACCTCACCCATTCAGCTATTCTTTTACACCCACACAATAGTCTTCTCTTTATAATTGTACCACTAACTTTCTCTCGTGCATGCATGCACACACACACTACCAGTCGGCATTATCCATCGCACGCATGCAATCTTTTTCTTCAGGTCGGTCTCCCATGAAGGCACACACCAACACACATCCCCCTCTCCATCATATCGGGCATTCTTTATCTCTCACGCGTGCATGCGCAACGAACGATGTTCCTCTATGTATGTGTGTATATAGCTAGGTCTTTCATAGTTTTCCACACAAACCGATCAATCAATATATCCAGTGAGGTCTCACCCTCTTTCCCACGTACACATCGATCAATCTATACCTCTCTATATAGGATTAACATATATAGCTAATACACCCACATTAATTATGTATCCAACGTCCCCCTCTCATCATCCATGCCTTACACTTCATCTCTTAGACGCATGCACAATGGCGAAGACAGGGGCAGTAAGGGCCCTGCCCCCCTCCCCCCTAACATCACTATATATCAAGGCTAATATGAATGTGATCATTAGACAATTGCTGCTAAAAATGGTTTAAGTTCATGAATTGACCCTCCTCGTAAAGGATTAGCAATGCTTGGCCCCCTAGCTCATTTATTTTTCATGGCTCCACCACTGCGCGCATCAGCGCACGTGTTCGCCCTCTCTCTCTAAATATCGATCTCGCACTTGTGCATTCCTTCATAGTCTCCCTCCACTCAGCCCCTTGCACCATCTTCTAGCCCCCCACCGGATTTTGCCACATGTACAATCTAGCAGACTCCATGGTTGAACTTAAGCATAATGCACAAACCTCAAAACAACAGTGGTTCTCTTTTGTTCTAGAATCTTCCGTATCATAACTGCCCAAACTTTTTTCTAGTTGAATTGCCATTATTTGTTTTTACTTTATGCTTTACAACGCACAATTCCATGAATCATAAAATAGATTAAGGGCTTCTTTGATTCAAAGGATTCTCAAAGGAATTTTGGAGGATTCTAATCATTAGGAATTTTTCCTTTCTTGGTTGTTTGATTATAGGATTGTAAACCATAGGAATTTTTCCATATGATTCATTTGCACTAGATTTCATAGGAAACATCCCATCCACTCAAACCTCTTTGAAATAATTCTGCGTTTTTTCTATGCACAATCAAACACTTGTACAATCCTGTAGGATTCAAGACGACATTCCACTATAATCCCATGTGTTTCCTATTCCCGCGTTCTTAGCTTTTTTATAAAAACTAATTGATTTTGAATAAGATGAACTATAAGAATTAAACGAAGGGCTACATCAGGCATATATGACTCAGAGCTTACATGCTATAGTGTGGTATTTATTCATAATTTGGTTGCAAAATCTGATGCGTGCAATGCACTGTACCTTACTAGTACTTCGAGTATGTGCAAAACATGTAAATTAGAATACCAATGGCACGCTACACAGTGTCTCTCTTACAGTTCATGAAGCCACGTGGCACATGTGTAGGCGTTGTCGCGACCTCCTTGCGTGGATTGATCACAGTGACATGCTGCTGGTTCCATAAGAATGTACTCGTCCTCCCTGAGCCATACTGGCGGTACATGCACGAAGCGAAGATGTGCACACACGCCATGCACGCACTCATTCCTCGCACGCACACGCGGGTACACGGGCGGACGCAATTTTGTACCAAGATCCACCCCATGTGATAATTTGACGCGTGTAAAGTCGTTCACTTCATTGATGGTCAATTAATACAGTGCATGCAAATTGAGTGGACGTGAGGGCGGAAGAAAGACATTATTACTCCACTGCGCGCATGCGAGTAGTTAAATCGTGGGTTGCTAGTAGTACTTCCATTGGTCTCCTTCGTATTTTGTGCCAATTGACAGTAACATAATATTTACGCACTTGAGCAGTGTAATACTTGAAATTTATGTTCCGCTAAACTCATGGGAGCCGTTTCGGGGCTCGAAACCAAAACCATCAATTAATCTTTACCTTGTTCCCATCACATTCGAAAGCCTGCTCACACCTACTAGTAGTACGTACCAAACTTGAACGTGTTCCCACTATGCAGGTATTAGTATTAGTGCTAGTACTTAGGTTATAAAAAGGGGAACTACCTAACCGAAAATCACTCTACCTTTCCTCCTCATAAGTGCTTCTTCTTCGTCCGTCGTTGCCATTGCCGGTGAGCAGAGCTCTAGGTCGAGAACTACTCGTAACAAGGGAGCGGCAACCAAGGCTGTGGAAAAAAAGAGAGGGCTCGCCGCCTTGCAGAGACCTCGAAAGATCTCTCACGGGCAGGCGATGGCTCCCAGGAGCGCCCTAGCCGCGGAGGCGAACATGCCGAGCCGGCGGAGCTGGAGTCGTTATCCCTCGACGGCATGCCCGATCAGCTCAATAAGCTGAAGGAGTTCATCCAAGGCTTGATGGAGTTGCTGAAGGAGAGCCTTGACGACATGCCCACTGAGCTCAATCAGCAGGGGGAGTTGACCGCCGGCTTGGTGATGCTGCTGAAGAAGAGCATTGCATCGGAGAAGAAGGCGACCGGCGAAATCCTGCGACTTCGGGAGGACAATGCGAAGCTCTGCCACGAGATCGACCTGTTGATGGAGAAGAACACCGGCTGGAAGAAGCTGCATGAGAATAGTAGTTCCTCGATGAAGATGCTGCAGGACCTCGCCATGGAATAGAAGGAAGAGTTTGCGAAGCTCCGCATCGAGCACCCGGCTGCTGTCAAGGTACATAATATGGCCGTGGAACAGATGATGAAGGCTCGCGCCGAGAAATGCCGCGTCATGGACACAATGATGAAGATGGCGGAGGAGACGCGCAAGGATATGGAGGTCGTGGAGGCGATGAAGAAGCAGTTACAACTCTGCGGCGAATTAGATCATTTGGGCTGATAATCTTCCTTCTTCTTTTGCTCCTGTGTTTCATCTTTTGCTTCGGGTGTTTCACCGCACGTGTCATGTTCTCTGCGAGGCATGAACAGAACAATGTTTTTTTTGAGGGAATGAATAGAACAATGCTAACAATGAGATGACTAGCAAATTAGATCATTTTTTATCGCCATATGGCACTGGGCTGTCGTGTTTCGTGCTCCTCCGTCGCAGTACTACTCCAGTGGAAAACTTGAGTATACCGCACAGTTCTTTGCTCCTCCTCGATCAGTTCGTCATCGCATTTATACGAGCAGTCAAATCACAAGGCCCCGCCTTCCAGCAGTAATGAGCCATCAAATCACAAAGGCCCTCGCCTCTCGTGAAACCAACCAAGCTAGACTGCCCCGCCCTCTAGCCTTTAAAAAATGTATACTTTTGTACAGTAGTAGTATCGATGGATTGCGCCATGGAGCAAAACTTGAAATTAAAAAAGGTGGTACATATAGAGAGCGCTCGTCACCAAATTATGCATATAGTACTATTAAAAAGGCTAGTCACAATAATGGTGTCCAGCACAACCCACCCATCAAATAAAACTAAGAGGGTGCTTGGATACGTTTTAGTCCCATGACTAAAAGTAGTGGGACTAAACATGCTAGCCTCACCCATGCTTGGATCCAAATACTAAAAAGGCTAAAATCAAGTTAATGAGCATTTATTATCCTCCAAACCCTCCAATCCAGAACTCGCCTGTGTTAAAGGAGAGGAGTTAAATGAGTAGAGAGAGGACTAATCCACATTTTAGTAGGGGTACCCCTGACTAAAAAATTTTAGTCTCAAGACTAGTTTTAGCCCCTCTTTAGTCAGGGGTGCTTGGAACTTTAGCCTCTTAAAGAGACTATTTTTAGTCAGACTAAAATAAGTCCCTTGGATCCAAGCACCCTCTAAGCATCCTGGAATTCTTTGACAAAACTAAGCACCCTGGAATTCTTTGGCAACTAAACTGCTGGCTATATGATGTTGGCCATATATATTGTATGTATATAATGTGAAGAAACGAGTGGTAGTACTATACCAACTAAAAGATGAAATGTAAGAAATACTAGTATGTACGTACTGAAGAGTTAAAGTAACGAGAAGAAACATAACATAGTTCTGCTGGGGGCTCAGCACAACACACCCCTCAAATTAAATTAAGCACACCTGAAATTAAACTTTGCAACTATTCCGGTAGACACTGCATTAGAACCACCATGAGCAACGACACAGCCACCTTACTCGGAGTCCTCTTCCACGTCCTCGACTTCGTCCTTGTCCGTGTTCCTATTGGCCGATACTTCTTTGCTTGAACCGCACACTTGGCTGTTGCTCTTCATCCAACCCTTGTAGATATTGAAGCAAAGGTAGCCATCCATTGCAGCGTAGTGGATGTGGTCTATATCTAGTAAATTCCGCTGCCATGCATGACAATGAAACGTGTAATGAGGTTTCTCTAGTTTACCGTATGAAGGATGAACCATGGCTCCTGCTAGGGTCAGCATTGAAGGCTGACAAGAGGACACCAGGCGATTCTTTTGGAGGTCGAAGGTGTTGCCTACAACGAGGCCTATCCGATGCAGGACTTCTTTGTCGTTACCAAAGTCTACAATAACGAATTTGACTAGGTTGCTCTCGAGGAAGTCCTTAAAATCCTGGCACTCAATGTCGGCATGGCATATGTGGTAGACCAAGCATAAGTCATGCATGCAAACCTGGATCACGGCGGGCTTCTTCCTCTCTTCGTCCTTTATATCCTTCTCTCGTCCCAGGACTATGGTGTACTCAACATCTAACCCGACGACCCACTCATCATCTGAGTCTTCGAACATGCGTCTGAAGCGAGAAAGGCATCCTTTCACCGTCGCGGAATAACGGGTGTAGATGACGCCGAACTCATCGCCGATGATGGTTCTAACCTTGTACTCACCGCCGATCGTGGAGATTTGGGACGCCATGGATTTGGGAGGAGGGTTAGGATTAGTGGAACTGCCGTAATGTGAATGGACGGGACGACTAGGAGCGAACCGCCGTAGTATTGAAGGACGTGCGGGGACGAGTAGGAGCAAACTGCCAGCGTGCGAACGGCAGGGTAGTGGCTTTCCATTCTCCCATGATACGGGCTTCCGAGAGCCCTTGGATCTGAGATCGGACGGTTCCATGGCGTGATTCTAGACCTATGGGTGAATATCCTATCCTGGAGGGTTATTCTGCAAATTTTCAGCAACTTAGCATGCGATCGTTTGATCTCAGATCCAAGGGCTGCCAACAGCTCATATCATGGTCGCACCTACCACGACCGTCGCATCACTCACACAGTCGCGCCCTTGGAGATTTAACATGGTGCGTTAGGCTATCTGATGTTGGCATGTCATACATGGTCATCACTTAGTCACTCATACTACAACAAGGTTGGCTATAAGTGTATTTTTTACTCCTCTCTATCTCTTTCTTCGTACTCAAGGAAGAAACGGTGCTAAGCATGTGTATTTATTGCATTTGCCAAGGAGTGACCTCTTCCAATGAAATGGTGTTGCTAAGTTTGCTTCATTTAATTAGCTATAGACTCAAAATTGTCTTTTCACCTAGGTACACGCGCTTAGCACCATTTCTTCCTTGGGTCACCAAACTAGTCTCTCTCTTCTTGATTAACTTGCCACATCAGACTTTATGCTTATGTGGCAAGCTTAAGCACCTGTAGGAGCAAGTAAAAGTAAGTACAATAGTGCGCTTTACATGACATTTTTGCATATGTGGAGGAAAGAGAGGCAAGGAAAAAGTGGAGAAGTGGGCTCTCATGCAAGAGCCAGCCTCTACTACATGGTGGAGCATTGGGAGAGGCACCTGTATGGAGGTGGTCAAGAATCTGGGAGACTCACGCGGTCGTAGCGCCGCAGTTAAAATGATAATGGCAAGTCAAATCAGGGGGCCCCACCTGTCCTGCGGTAACTCGCTGTCAAATCACACAGCCCTACGTTTGCAGCAGCCTACTCCCTCGTCTTCTCGCGTCTTTGTCGAACCGACTAGGCGGAACTGCCCCACCGCCTACCGCGCAGGAAAAGCCCCGCCCTCGACTTTTAAATAATATACAGTATACTAATTTTGTATCCATGGATTGCGCCCGCGCCATGGAGCAAAGCGTCTAGAAAACGGAGGAGAGACGGTGGTCTTGCAATAGAGAAGAGGGAGAGGCGAGATGGTGGTTTTGGAATGGAGATGATGGAGAGGAGACGAGGTGCTTTTGCAATGGAGAAGAGGGAGAGGAGCGTGCGGCAGCGATTTAGGATTGGACGAGAGGGCCGGCGCGCTCTGACTGGATCAAAATCAATTTACCCTTCAATTAAGAAAGATACCCCACATTAACTAGTCTCCCTTTTATTCTGTGTCATAATTGACCATGATTTTCGCACATAAAATATATGTTATACGTTTTATACAAGGCCACTATCAAAATTACAATTTGCAACTATACAAGGCCACTAACATTAATCGAGGCAAAATTGATGGCGTTTGCCTCATACTAGCACCCGAGGACATTAATATCCCTTGTGTGCATGCGGGAGTGAGAAGGTTAGCTTGCATTCCCAACATTAATCAACCAATAAGGAGTAAGAGGGTTGGCTTGTTGTGCTTGGGAGAGAAAAACCACATTAATTAACACGACAATCAAGGTGACAAGCTAGCTTGCAACATTGACTTAAACATAGCATTGATTTTTACCTTAGTACCTGTAATATGAGTTTGTGGCCTTGTATACAAAAATGGAGGGAGTATAATTTGAAAGTACAGTTAGATATGAACCAAACGATACAATTTTTGGTGACATGCATTCACATTTTGCTTGTCAAATACAGTACGTGGTCAAACTTTGACCCAAAATACGCGAAACAACAAAAAAATACTTCCAAGACCAGCGCCGCTCTTCCGCTCTTCTCCTCTTAAACCACCGTCGCTCCTCTCCTGTTCCAATCTAAATGCAGCGCCGCTCCTCTCCTCTTCCATTTCAAAACCACCGCCCTCCTCTCATGTTCCAGTCCAAAATCAGCATCACTCCTCTCCCGTTCTAATCCAAAACCAGCGCTGCTCCTCTCCTCTTCCATTCAAAAACCACCGCCGGTGAGTGAAGGTGCTGTGGAGAAGTAGATCGATGGAGGAATACAACCAATACGTGAGGATCGCAGACGGCGACCCTGTGAAGCTAGCTAGGATGTTGGAGATACAGTCTTGGTTTGACAACAAGGACCAACTAGTGGCGACGGCGACATCCATGGCCAAATATCTGCAACAAAGCGAAAAGGCGGCGATACTCCCGGAGGGAGTCGCGCCGGAGTATATGGAGCTGCTCCTCTGGGCCATGGAGAAAACAGATTCACCGAATCCAATCGTGAGGGAGCGGTGGTGGGAGTATTGATCCCAGATGGAGCATCCACCAGAGATTGAAGGATCGAGCATCTATAGGGTGTCATTTGTGAGGGTGTCCTGCCAGAGCGAGCCGGTGGAGTCTTCGTCGACCGAATCCAACTGCAAGAGGAGAAAAGCAGTTGGCCCAATGACGCTTCCTCGCCATCTTCTCCCTCACCGTTCACATCGTCTCACGGGGCGACTGTCTGTCGCCGAGGAATAGGAGGGGGCTGCCCCCCAGCTCAATAGTCGGGCAGGTTGTGAATTGTTACGAGGAGCTTAGGGTTGTCAGTATTTGCAGGTTGTGAATTGTGTTTTGTGTTGTGTATTTTGAGAGTACTTTCAGATATGAATGTCTTTTGAATTTCAGATTTGCAGTATTGAGCATATGAAGTATTTTATGAATTCTAGATATCTATTTTTAGCACTTAAAAAAATTGTAGTTTCATAGGAGTATAAAAGTGCAGACAATGTGATTCTCAGAGAAGAAACTGCAAGTTTCAGTTTCCGATAAGAAACTGCAAGTTCAGTTTCAGATAAGAAACTGCAACTTTCAGAGGCAGAGCATTTATATTAACACGTCCTTTTCAAACAGGGTTAACATCATGTTGGAAGTTTTATTCATGGTCGAAAATGGAACTACCAGCCAGTTAACATCATGCTGATCAACATTCATGCATAGCACATCTTCATATGATGCACAGTCAAAATGCCCACACGATGTCGAGTGTGCAAAACACAGAAAAAACGAGGGACCAAGTTTTGGCAAGTGTTGGACGTGGTTTTGGGCTGCCCCGTCTAGGCTTTCATTTTTAACATGCGCAACCCACGTCCTCGGATGGGAGGTCCATAGGCCTGTTTGTATTTTCTTAGGGCCGTCATGTATCGACCAGCCTATGGACCTCCCATCCGAGGTTTTATTTTTGGCAGCCCAATTTATGTATTTTTTGAAGAAAACACAAAGGTCTGTTCTATTTTTCTATATAAGAATAGGAACGCCAGGTCCAACTTATGTTTCCCTTCTAGCTATATTATATATATTTAAATTATTTTATATGTTGACTGTTTAGTTCACATAATTGGCTAATAGATGACCGCTCTCGCGATCCCCTTCGCCCCCGCCACCACCTCCACCCTCGCCGCCGCCCCCGCCACTACCTCCACCCTCGCCGCCGCCATAGATCTCGCCGCCACCCCTCGCCTCCTGACTCCGGGCGCGCCTGCCCCCCTCAACAAGTCCGCTCGTGCGCTCCATGGAGTCTCCGGCCATATCCACGGGGGAATGGCTGGAAGACAGGCAGATGTACAAGATGCATCTCCCACATGTCTACAAAGCCTTCCCACGGATGCTCCAGCCGCTCGACTCCGTCGTGCCGGCAGTGCTGCGGGAGACTCGAGGGAGGAGATGGAGGGAGCGGGCGATGCAGATCCGCGACGACGCTCTCTCCTGGACCCAGTGCACGCGCGAATGGAGGGAAGCAGAGGAGGAAGCTGCGAGGGAGGAAGCCAAGGAGGGACCGAATATGTTCTCTCACTCGCGCAGGTATGCTCGGATGTGCAAGGATCAGGTGGATTGGGAGCTGCTGAATCTAGCCCTTCGGATCTACTTCGAAGAAGATTTCTCGGAGAAGCACAGGATGCCCCACTCCAGTGAGCCGCCGATTGCGTTCGTTCGATGGGTGAAAGGAGAAGTGAATTCAGGAGATCCATGTCGTGCTGCGAGATGGGAATGCTTGACTGGACTCCTGCCCACCAGCACGTCACCAGAGCTGGAGCAGGTGGATCCCCTACCTTACCTCTCCCCCAAACCTGCAGAAGATTGAAATTAGGCTTGCAATCTGCTTCAATTGAGCTGTCTGGTGGTTATTTTTGCTTTCTGAGAGACAACATCTGGCTGAAGGATGACAAAGAACCAGGAACTCCGATGAATTTCCCCTATCACAATGGGGGAGCGACGGTTGGGCAGTGGTACGGCCCACCTCCGCCCCAAATGGGGGCACAATCTGGGAAGGCTCCTGTAATTGCCCAAGATCAATCTGCTGGTGGTTCTGACTCTCAGATCGGTTGGAAATCTCAAGGTAAGAATCAGCAAAAGAAGAGATAAGACATCTAGAAAACTGCTCCTGCCCCTGCTTCGGGCCTTATGGCATACTCTGAGGTGATCTGCTACAACTGTGGGGAACCAGGGCATCATTTGGATAAATGTGTCAAGCCCAAGAGTTGTTTTATCTGCAAAATGGTTACCCATAAAGTTGAGAATTGCCCTATCAGAAGGAAAACCCACAGTTCTGCTAGATATGTTGGAAGTGCTGCTCCAGGATTATGTCCACCATTGACAGAATTTTCTGTGACACGGAATTAGATAGTTTTTCCCCTTTCTAGTTGTAGAGCTCTGCCCAGATGTGGTAGTGACCACACTCCTTTGCTCTGGGACTCTGGTCTTAACCAAACTCCAAAGAGCAATAGTTTTAAATTTGAAAAGTGGTGGTTGCTTAGAGAAGATTTTACTGAGCTAGTCAGGAAAATCTGGAATGAGCCTACTGGAAGCAGCTGCCCCCTAGAAAATTGGCAGATCAAAATCAGGAGATTTAGAAGAACTACCAAAGGGTGGAACTCCAATGAGGAAGCTAATCTTAGAAGATACAAAAGGCTTCTCCTCCTTGAGTTTGATTCTCTAGATATTAAGGCAGAAACCACTGACCTCTCTGAGGCTGAGACTAATAGATTAAACTTTGTTCATGGAGAGCTCAAGAAAATTTGGCTTCAAGAAGAAATCAAAGCCAAACAAAGGTCTAGAGATAGGAACATTAAGGAGGGTGATAGAAATACTGCTTACTTCCATGCAGTAGCTAACCAGAGGAGGAGGAAAACCCTCATTCACTCCCTTGATGGCCCTAATGGCCCTGTTACTGAGGTAGATGAGATGCTGAAAGTGGCTAGTGACTTCTACAAAGACCTGTTTAAGAAAGAAAACCCTTCTGGGTTCTCTCTACAAAACAATTTTTTCTCTGCTTCTGAAAAAGTCTCTCCTACTGAAAATGAGCTGCTAGAAGCCCCTTTTTCAGAGACAGAGGTGAAGGAAGCCATTTTTAGCTCTTATCCTGATGGGCCTCCTGGTCCTGATAGGATTTCCTTCTTGTTTTACCAGCATTTTTGGGACTTGGTGAAAAATGGTCTCTTAGATCTTTTCCAAGCCTTTCATAAAGGAGAGTTGGATCCAGCAACTTACTCATGGGGGTCTGTTGGGGTCAAGTTAAATAACTGTGAAAGTGATTTTTTCCTTGCTGGTAAAGGCCTTAGGCAAGGTGACCCCATCTCCCCGCTTTTGTTTAATTTAGTAGTGGACGTTCTTACTAAAATGCTGAGCAGAGCTGCTGATCATATTCTGATTGCAGGGCTCTGTCCTGAGGTCTGCCCTGGTGGCATCATCTGCCTTCAATATGCAGATGATACCATCCTGTTCTTAGACAATGACTCCACACATGGTAGCAATCCCAAAACTATTCTAACCTGGTTTGAACAAGTCTCGGGCATGAGAATCAACTACTCTAAAAGTGAACTCATCCCTATCAACATGGATGATCAGGAGTTAGCTCACTTCCTCTCTATTCTAGTCAGTAATAAAGGTAACTTCCCCATTAAGTACCTAGGTATCCCTCTCCACTATGATAAACTGAGGAGAGAGGATGTCCAACCCCTTCTGGATAAAATCATTAAAAGGATTGCTGGGTGGAGGGGCAAACTTCTCTCTTACAGAGGTAGATTGATCCTCATACAAGCTTGTTTCGCTAGCATTCCAGTGTATTTCCTCTCCTTCTTCAAGTTCCCTAAATGGGCAGTGAACCTCATCAATTCTCAAATGTCTCATTGCTTGTGGAATGATTTTGAGGGAAATAGGAAGCTACACCTTGCTAATTGGGCCCTAGTCTCTATGAAAAAAGATTTTGGAGGCCTAGGCATACCTAACCTCCAAGAAATTAACATATGTCTTCTAGGGTCTTGGATTAAAAGATTCTATGAGGAAGACCTGAAACCCTGGAAGCTTCTTATTGCCCATAAATACCTAGGAAATAAACTTAATATTTTTGTCCCTTCCTCCAACCCTAAGACATCTAGATTCTGGAAAGGATTAAAATCTATTATGCATGCTGTGAAATTTGGCTACAGATGGAACATAGGGGATGGGAGCAGAACCAGGTTCTGGGAAGATACTTGGTTTGGCACATCCCATCTAGCAGTCCAATTTTGGCCTATTTACTCTGTCCGCAATGAGCTTAACAAAAGTGTCAATGAAGTTTGGGACGGTCAATGCCTAAAACTCTCTTTTAGAAGGAACTTTAGTGATAGTTGAAAGTGCGTTATATCGACTAGAGGGGGGTGAATAGGCGATTTTTATGAAAGTCTTCAAAACGTGAGAGTTATGAAGACAAACAGCGAAGATTATGCCTATTACTATGCAGCGGAAGTTAGATTACACTAGGCCAGCCATGGTCATGTATTCAATAGAGTGAAAGCACAATGACAAACAACTGCAGTGTAATAAGGATCAGGTTGGAAGAAGTTATGAAGCCAAACAGTTCATACATTCACGTTGTGAAGACAAAAGATAAAGCAAGCATGCAATGGCTTCACAATATGTAACAGTAAGAAAAGGAAGTGAAGATGAAACCGGTGACTCGTTGAAGACAATGATATGTTGGACCAGTTCCAGTTGCTGTGACAATTGTACGTCTGGTTGGAGCGGCTAGGTATTTAAACCTTAGGACACACAGTCCCGGACACCCAGTCCTGAACACACAGTTCAGGACATCAAGTCCTCACCGTATTCTCCTTGAGCTAAGGTCACTTAGTCCTCGCCCAATCACTCTGGTAAGTCTTCAAGGTAGACTCCCAAACCTTCACAAACTTCGTTCACTGGCAATCCACAATGTCTCTTGGATGCTCTGAACGCGACGCCTAACCGTTTGGAGGATTCACAATCCTCAAGTGTAATAAGTCTTCAGATCACACAGACAAGAAGACCTAAGTGATGCCCAATTTGCTCTGGCTCTGGGTGGTTAGGGCTTTTCTCCTCACTAGGAATTTTCTCTCAAAGGCTTCGAGGTGGGTTGCTCTCAAACGACAAAAGTCGTGCACTGAAATCTGAGCAGCCAACCTTTTATGGTTGTGGAGGTGGGCTATTTATAGCTACTTGGCAACCCGACCTGATTTGTCCGAAATGACCCTGGGTCACTAAGGAACTGACACGTGTCTTAACGGTCAGATTTCAAACTCTCACGGCAACTTTACTTGGGCTACAAGCAAAGCTGACTTGTCCGGCTCTGGACAAGATTCGCTCTCATTGTCTTTGCTCGAAGACATAGGTTTTTGATTTAGGCATCACTTCAGTCATTCTGACTGGTTCTCCTGGACCCCACTTAACAGTACGGTGGTTCCTATGACTCAACACAAAAGAAAAGGAACTACGAAAGATCTAAGTCTTCGAGCTCCATAGGCTTCATAACGTGTCTTCCTTTGTCATAGTCTTCAATGTGAATATCTTCATATACCAACTTTGTCTTCAATGTCTTCGTACATTTTTAGGGGTCATCTCTGGTAGTAAAACCGAATCAATGAGGGACTTCTACCTGTGTTTTCCTGCAATTCTCACAAACACATTAGTCCCTCAACTAGGTTTGTCGTCAATACTCCAAAACCAACTAGGGGTGGCACTAGATGCACTTACAATCTCCCCCTTTTTGGTGATTGATGACAAACTAGTTGAAGTTTTCAACGGGGAATATAAAGTGTGAATTTTGTAAAGGATAGGGAATTGTCTTCATAAGTTGCAAAGGCTCCCCCTGAAGATGTGCATATAAGTTAATTTGCTTTTGGAATGCAAATGCACATGGCAGGTTGTACTTGTGGAGATCCACTTCAGCTTATGATGACAATCCACTATGCATGTGAAAGTATATGAAGATAATGACATGCATAATGGAAAATGGACGTCTGCAGAATGAGATAAGTGCGTAATTTATCGTCGCACATGCGGAATTTATCTTCGCAAGCAGAGTGGCAAACAAGTAGCAGACGACCATCCAGTTTTAGTGTTTACAACTCAAAGAACCAAATGAAGCAAAAACAAGAGTTGTAAACACGAAGCAAAATATAACCAAACATAAGGCACCCGCCCATATTGACCCGCTTGAAGACTATAAACATCATATGCTTCTCCCCTTTTGTCAGTAATGACCAAAAAGGTTTGAAGACATAGAGTTTTCTACGCGTTTCCAGGCGCAGCAGGGTCGGTGGAGTTGTTTGGCGGTGCAGAGCTTTGAGGTGCAGAAGTAGGTGGTGGTGAAGTAGCATCATCGTTGTCATCAATGATTCTTGCAGTGACTGTGGCAGCAGATGAAGAAAACTCAGAGTCTTCAAGTGACGGTGTGTTGCGCATCACAGCCCTTCTAGGAGGTGTGGTGTCAAACTTGAAACGCTCTGTGAAGCCATCCTCTTCAAGTTCAGCTGCAGTGCATATCATTGAGAGCCCTTTCCATGTCAGGCGGCAAGTCTCATGTGTAACGAAGGCATTCTTGGTGGCAGGTTTCAAAGTCGATTGACATCCACCAAGAGGCTCTTCATCTGATGTTTGAGCCAGTCGTGATGCCTATCTTGCTTTTGGTGAAGGGCCACAAGAAGCTCTCAATCAGTGAGGACACGAGCACGCTTCTTGGGTCTTGGAGCATTTGTGCTGTCTGTGGCTTCAGTTGATGCTGGTGCACGTGTAGTGCCAGCCAACGGATATACCCTGGATATGGCTTCAACACCTTCAACATTCTGCGTGAAGCTCTGGTGTTCTGCATTCTGAAGATTTATTGGTTGATTGTCTGGCTCAGGATATATTGCTTCAGCAGAGGTATCCACATCTGGCAGAAAGAACCTATGGTTTCGGGCAAAGGGCTGATACGAGATTGTAGAGTGCAGTTTGATCAGCCTCATCACCCAAGGGGCATAGAACTTCAAACCAAATAATTCCGAGCCTGACGCTGCAAGTTGGCGTATGAAGAGATCCTGTGTGTTGAAGCATTTGCCATGCAGGATATAGAATATGAGAGTCTTCATTGCACCTTCAATCTTTGCATGTGGAGAGTGCCCCTTAATGGGCCAGAGAGTCTGCCGGATGATGTGATATATAGTCCTGGGCAGGTACTCTAGGTCTTCAACGAAGAACTCAGTAGGATAAGGTGCATCATGAGGCAATGGCTTCATCATTGAGAGCATCTGACTCATATTGGGTTCAGGCCTCTGGAAGATACTCTCAATAGCTTCAGAATGTGATTGACATCCTTCCTCGAAGAATTCGCCTGGAGTGGGCAGACCGGTGAGCTCAATGATATTAAACACATTGGCTTCATGATGGACATTGCCGGTCATCCACTCCAGGATCCAAGTCTTCGGATCTCTGTTGTATCCTCTTATATGAAGGGTGGCATAGAACTGAAGCAGAAGCTCTTCATTCCAGTGCTCTTCATCAGTCACAAACGGCAGCAGACCCACTTGCCTGAAGCAATCCAAGGCTTCCTCAAGACATGGCAGACCAGCAATGGCTTCAACCTCAAGGCGCTTGTGCGGAAAGATACGGCCTTGGTTGTATAAGATGCATGAATAATAGCTGCGCTGAGAATAGCTCCAGAACCTGTCTGATACAATCCTTTCCTTTGAATAGGGGTTCTTGGAGCTATTGAAAAATGTATTGTCTGCCTTGAAGCTGTTGATGTTAAAGGAACCAGGTGCTGATGTAGGACCTGGGAACCTTGGCAGCCTTGGGACTGGCTTCTGAACATGAGGCCTGTGCTCAATATGATAATCGGATTGAGGACCTGTAGCAGACTCAGGAACAGAAGTGTCTGGCTCGGTAGCTTCGCTGTCCGCTGAAGCATTTGGTGGGGTGGGCTCCACATTGGCTTCAGTATTTGTGGTGGGAGCCGCAACATTTTCTTCCTCCGCGTGTGTAGTTGGAGGTACAACCTCAGGCACGTTCTCATGGAGAACTGCATCTTGATGGAGTGGGGAAGTGGGTTTGGTGGTGCTTCTTCATTGTCTTCGGCTGATGCAGCCGGAATTTCTGCAGTATGGACTTGAGGCCGTGGACCTTTGCGAAGCCTACGGAACGCAGACGACGCTTGTGGTGTCGGAGTGGGCTGGACCTCAAAGTCTTCTTCCTCCTGAGGGCGATCTGCCCATGACTCATCTTGTGCCATTGGCGTCAGAGGACGGCCAATACTGATGAGTTCGCTTGTTTCAAGCTGAGGAAGGGCTGCATCATCTTGTACATTGTCTTGACGACCAATGTCTTCAGCAGATATTGGGTCGGCTGCTGGAATATCTTCAGCTTCAGGAGCCTCTGTGGGAGCAAGCTCATGAACTGTCAGTCTTCTTTCTGTATTGGGGTGAATGACAGAAAGGGGTTCAACCATCAAGGGCTCTATGGGATCAGCCCTAGATTTCTTGGTCTTGCGTTTCTTTTTGCTGGGGGCAGTAGGAGAGGCTTCAGAGCTCTTCCTTTTTCTGGCTTCAGCCTCGGCAGTTCTTGTCTTCTTTAGCTCTGAAGCTGTTGACCGGCTCTTTGGCTTCGAGCCAGTCATTGCAGTGGGGAAGACAAGTTGAACCACTTCTTGCCGAGGTGCCTCTGGTTCATTCACAGCAGGCTTCTTCTTCTTCTTTGCGGCCATCTTGGGGTCGATGCCAGGACGCCCAAGTGCCTTGCGCTTTTCCGCCTCGTTGTAGGCTTGAACACATTTTTCTGCCAAAGACTTCATCCTTTCATGCGAGCCCTGAGCTTCAGCACGCTTCTTCAGAAAGTTTTCTTTGAGCTCATGCAGCATGATTTTGAAGCTCCTCACTTCCTGCACGCTGAGGCTGGCCATGTTCTTCTTGAACTGAGCCTTTTCGTGATCAATTTTCTGCTTCAGCTCAACGATGCGCTGAGCAATGGCCAGTTCTGAAGCAATTGCGCCTTGGAAGGCGACACTGAGTCCAACTGGCAGCTGCAGGTCATTGAAGCTTATGTCTGGTGAGTCAAATCATTCATCGATGAAGCTGTGGATGATGGCGACATTAAAGAGAGGCAGATTGTTGAAGATTTCAGCTTCTTCTTTGCTTTTGATAAGCTGTTCTAGTGCATCATCTCCCAGATCTTCATCGCTTGATAGATCAATGGCTTCGCTGCGCAGAATGGCAGCAGCAGTGAGCTCTTTGCCTGTGTGTTGCTGGGGCTCCTTTTCCTTCTGGGGCTTGGAGACGCGGGATACGTCTTCAGACTGCACACTGACTTCAGGAGGTGCAGTTTTCAACGGCTTCGCCCTTGAGATTTTTGAGGCAGGGGCCGGCTTTGAAGCTTTTGGTTTCTTCGTCTGCTTTGGCTTCGGCACAGCAGGAGCTTCATCAGACTCAGAGTCAGCTGGAGGGTCATTCACGGCAGCCCCTTGTACTAAGATGTGAGTGATCAGGCCCTCAAGATTTGCAAAAGGACCGATGATATTGGGTTCGGCGTCGCGTGTGCCATCTGCCCTTGGTGAGGAGGGACCAGGGTAGAAGTCAAGCCCAAATTTCTTCTTGTTTAGCTTCGCTGACTGTTGGGCAAACTGAAAGTTGCGCTTGAAGAGATTGTCGTCACGACACCAGAGAAGTGACGATGGATGTGCATCATCAGGCTGTGGTCCTTGGACCATGCATGGGTAGAAGCCTTGAGCAATGGCTTCATCTCTGGTCCTTGGTACAAGGTTCTTGTATAAGATATCCCCCCATGGACTCTTGATAGCATTCTTTTCAGCATACTCCTGGGTGACGAAGCGGTATTTGAACCACAATTCTACCCAATAGCGTCGAATCCATTGGATTCGGGCTTTGCGCTGTCCATAGCTCTCTTCTGGATCTGTTTTGTACATTTCTTCCAAGTCTTCTGGCAGATCCTTGGATGTTCCCTCATGTCTCTGTCTGCCCCCCTTTCTTGCTGCTGCTACTGAAGCCATAAACTTTAACTTGAAAGGTTTCAAAACTTTAAAAGGCTTCAAAGGCTTTCTTTTTCTGGACGAACAGGAACTGGCTTCAGGAGAGTTTATGTGATGCTGTAGGAATTCTGCAAATGAATGCAGACTATGAGAACCGAAGAATTCTCCCACGGATATGTACCTATGACAGCATTAAGGTGCGAGGGAAGGGGAAGAGGTCATATGCATTCTCAGAAGGTTTTGAAGATTAATCAGTTTAGAAGACATTGACCTCATCGTGCGAAGACATTCACTCATAGATAAGAAGTTGGTTCCAGATTTGTACGAACCCACAGATCAGTACAAGTGAGGAATCTAACTACTTTATGAAGCACAAGTGAATATACTAGGCATGTTATGAGATGCAGCGAGAGATCTAACTAGTGTGAAGAGAAACTTCTTATGGTAGAAAGTGACAGAACCATGAGATCAAGGGGGCTGTAAAAAGAAGTTTTATTCACCACACTGGAACTGCTAGACGGAAGGGAGTGGATGCCGAGCAGTTCAGTCCTCCGTGCCCTAACTTGGCGACGAAAAACACCTACGGCGACGGCGGAGAGGACGATGTCCGCGGTCGGCGTGAGGACGACCTTGGAGAGGTTGCGGCAGCGAAGCTCTTCGTCTCCGGCGTCGTCGAGTGCTAGCGGTGGCGCTAGGGTTCCTGCGAGGGTGGAAGAAGGAGATAATGACTGTGGTAAGTGTGAATTTATAGGCTCAGGGGCGGCACTGTGCTATTACACAGGTGCCCCTGGCGGTTCGCATTTGAGGAACGCGTGGCCAGTTAGCGGATGTTTGGGGTTTGTTCCACGTCCCACGCACGCCTAAATTGTCGGGCGGTCGTTCCTGCTTCTCCGGATTTTATGTGGAGGAATGAGCATTTTAAAAAAAACGGACTTAATGGTTGTCTCTATATCGTCAGCTGACAAGGACATAGTGAAGACATTCGACAGTTTCAATAGAATGCATATGACTTGGAGAGATAGAATTTGAGATAGAAAGCATAGAGAGATTAGGGTCCGATCACATTCACTTAGTTCAAAAGATTCAACCAAGAAGACATAGCAATAAGTGAATGCTGTAGAGGACAGAACACTAGTATGTATATATCTATATAATCAACGTAGTGAAGATAATCATGAAGACATGTTGAGTTCTAAGCCAAACCAAATGTGAAGATATTGCAAGGTAACGCCATGAGTGAAACACTTCAAAATGGAACGTTTGGTGGTGGCGTTACCCACCGTATAGGAAGTATTAGACCCAGACACGGCGCACAATTATCGTGGCGCTCCGAAGTCAAATTCCACATTAATGTATTCACACTTAGAATGTATGTCTTCATTGATTGAAGATATACTTTACTTTGTGTGTTGCACATCTAAGTCATCAATATGCATAAGTGTTAGGATGTGTGCCTGATCACATGATATTTGAGGATTCCAAGATATTTAGCTCACACCGTAACTTGCAAAATCTCTTCTCATCCAAGGGCTTGGTGAAGTTATCTGCTAATTGCTCTTCAGTGTTGACATGTATGATATCAATGTCTTCCTTCACAACATGATCTCTAAGAAAGTGATGACGAATTTCAATGTGCTTTGTCTTCGAGTGCTGAACTGGGTTGTTGGCAATCTTGATGGCGCTTTCATTGTCGCAGTAGAGTGGCACTTGCTTCAGATGAATGCCATAGTCCTTGAGTGTTTGCTTCATCCACAGAAGCTGAGCGCAGCAAGATCCAGCAGCAATGTATTTAGATTCAGCAGTGGAGAGAGATACACAGTTCTGCTTCTTTGAAGACCAACATACAAGTGATCGTCCCAGAAAGTGACATGTGCCTGATGTAGACTTGCGATCAACCTTGTCACCAGCATAATCAGCATCCGAAAATCCAACCAAATCAAACTCTGAGCCCTTTGGATACCATAATCCTAGAGTTGGGGTGTGAGCCAAGTATCGAAGAATTCGCTTCACAGCTAAGTGATGCGACTCCTTTGGTGCCGCTTGAAATCGAGCACACATGCAAACACTAAGCATAATATCTGGCCTAGATGCACATAAATAAAGCAAAGACCCAATCATGGAGCGGTATACCTTTTGATCAAACTCTTTACCATTATCGTTAGGACCTAGATGATGTTTGGCTGGCATTGGTGTTGTGAATCCTTTGCAGTCTTGCATACCGAACTTCTTCAGGCAATCTTTGAGATACTTCTCTTGAGATATGAAGATGCCATTGCGTTGTTGTCGTATTTGAAGACCAAGGAAGAACTTCAGCTCCCCCATCATGGACATCTGATATTGATCTTGCATCATATATCCAAACTCTTCACTGTACTTCTGATTGGTGCAGCCGAAGATAATGTCATCCACATAGATTTGGCACACAAACAATTCACCATCATATGTCTTCGTGAAAAGAGTGGGATCCAGGGAACCTGGTATGAAGCCTTTGCTCTTCAGGAAGTATTTGAGTGTGTCATACCAGGCCCTAGGGGCTTGTTTGAGGCCATACAGTGCCTTGTTGAGCTTGTATACCATGTCAGGATGTTTTGGATTTTCAAAGCCAGGTGGTTGTGCAACATACACTTCTTCTTCAATCTTGCCATTGAGAAAGGCGCTTTTCACATCCATTTGATATAGAAGTATGTTATGATGATTTGCATAGGCCAGCAGTATGCGTATCGCTTCAAGCCTTGCCACAGGAGCAAATGTTTCATCGAAGTCAATGCCCTCCACTTGAGTGTATCCTTGAGCAACAAGACGAGCTTTGTTTCTGACAACTTGACCATGCTCATCTTGTTTGTTGCGGTATATCCATTTTGTGCCTATTATTTTGTGCTTCCGTGGATCAGGACGCTTAACCAGTTCCCATACATTATTCAGCTCAAACTATTGAAGCTCTTCTTGCATAGCTTGAATCCATTCAGGTTCCATGAAGGCTTCTTCAACTTTCTTGGGTTCTGAAATTGACACGAATGCGAAGTGCCCACAGAAATTTGCTAGCTGAGTTGCCTTTGAACGAGTGAGTGGCCCAGGTGCATTGATGCTGTCAATTATTCTGTCAATCTGCACTTCACTGGCAACACGAGGATGTACAGGGCGAAGACTTTGCTCTTGCTGATCTGCGTTGTTATTGGGAGGAATATCTTCAGGCTGAGCATCGTCTTCATGTTGATCAGGTGCTGAGATGATAAGTTCTTCTTCAGGATGAGCTTCAGAAGGTATAGTCTCTCCAGTTCCCATAAGCTTGATTGATTCACTAGCTGGAACTTCATCTAGCACATTTGGTAGTTGCTCTCTTTGTGAACCATTTGTCTCATCGAACCGCACATCCACTGTTTCAACCACTTTGTAATGAAAGAGATTGAAGACTCTGTAGGAGTGCGAGTCCTTTCCATATCCAAGCATAAAGCCCTCATGTGATTTAGGTGCAAATTTTGAAGTGTGATGTGGGTCCTTGATCCAGCACCTTGAGCCAAATACTCTGAAGTAACTGACATTTGGCTTCTTGCCAGTTAGGAGTTCATAAGATGTCTTGTTCAGAAGCTTGTGAAGATAAACACGATTGATTGTATGGCATGCAGTATCAATGGCTTAAGTCCAGAATTTTCTTGGAGTCTTGTATTCATCTAGCATCGTTCTGGCCATCTCAATGAGTGTTCTGTTCTTGCGTTCGACGACGCCATTCTGCTGTGGCGTGTACGGAGCTGAGAATTCATGTGTGATGCCCAAGGTATCAAGATATCTATCAAGGCCAGTGTTCTTGAATTCAGTGCCATTGTCACTTCTGATGTGCTTTATCTTAGCGCCAAAATTGTTCATGGCTCGATTGGCGAAGCATCTGAAGACATCCTGCACTTCAGTCTTGTAAAGGATTATGTGCACCCAAGTATATCTAGAGTAATCATCAACAATCACGAAGCCATAGAGGCAAGCAGTAGTAGTAAAAGTTGAGTAGTGAGTGGGACTGAAAAGATCCATGTGGAGCAGTTCGAAGGGTTGTGTTGTAGTCATGATTGTCTTCGAAGTATGTTTTGCCCTTGTCATCTTCCCTGCTTCACATGCACCGCATAAGTGATCTTTCTTGAACTTGACGCCCTCGATGCCTATGACATGCTTCTTCTTCGCAAGGGTGTGGAGGTTCCTCATGCCAGCATGCCCAAGCCTTCGATGCCAAAGCCAGCATTCTGAAGCTTTTGCAAGAAGACATACTGCAAGTTTTGGTCCTGCTGAGAAATCTACCACGTACAAATCACCTTTCCGATACCCTTCAAACACTAGAGACTTGTCAGATTCCATTAGTACCAGGCAACGATATTTTCCAAACATTACGATCATATTCAAATCGCAAAGCATTGAGACAGACATTAAGTTGAAGCCAAGGGATTGAACAAGCATGACTTTATCCATGTCTTGATCCTTTGAGATTGCAACTCTACCTAGACCCAATACCTTACTTTTACCAGTGTCAGCAAATGTGATGTGGCTTTTGTCGGATGGACGTAATGTTGAGTCCATAAGAAGGCTTCTTTTGCCAGTCATGTGATTTGTACACCCACTGTCAATAATCCATTCTGAAGACTTTGAAGTCGCTGGTGTCGTATCCTACAGTGCAGTTAGGGGGATAGGCTTCACGAAGAGAATTGTGAAGCATAAACATTTGACGAACCAGTGGGTTATGAAAACTTAGATCCAGATTAGGACTAATAGGAAGAGTAGCATGCGATTCAGGAATGAAGTACATAATGATGCCATTCGGGCATTTTATCTTGCGCCCTACAAGATTATTAAGGTCCCCAGCAATAGCTCAGAAGATTTTGTTTTTTTGCTGGAGACCTTTCCCTGCAAAAGAGAGTTAAGCTTTCTTAACCACCCACATCTTCAAGGGTGGCTTAGAAGCAATAAGTCTAAGTGCAGCATCTGAGAATTTTGGCTTTGAAGCCTTAGCAAACATTCTAGCAGGTGGACAATAATACTCATAGGAATAAGCAGAATAATTTTTGGTCATATGAACATGACAATTCGAAGAACCGCTCCCATATTCATATGCCTGAGTATGGTTTCCCTGCAAAACATTTGCGTTAGTGTGACTCAGGTGAGTCCTCTATTTGTATGAAGCCTTTGGACCATATGAAGCCTTTGGTCTGATGTTCGTCTTCTTCAAGTGAGGTGTCATGAAGACATTCACAGGAAGACTTTCCAGACACTTTTTCGGAACCCAGATCTTCTTCATAGGTGGTCCATTCCTGCAGTTAGTACCAATGTACCTAGCAAACACTTCACCATTCTGATTCTTAAACAGTTTATAGTTTGCATCAAAGGATTCATCAATGATAATGGGGTTAGCACAAGTGAAGCCAGATAAATTGGATGGATCTGCTGAAAGTTCCTTTGCAGCAACCCATGTGGTTTTGGGGTACTGCTCAGGTTTCCAGTAAGAGCCATCTGTATTTATTTTCCTCACGAACCCAACACCCTCTTTCCTAGGGTTTCGGTTCAGAATCTGCTTCTTGAGGACATCACATAATGTCTGATGTCCTTTAAGACTTTTGTACATCCCTGTTTCAAGCAATGTCTTCAACCTAGCATTCTCATCAGCAATAGCAGTGGTATCCTCAGCAGAGGGGTTAGTTACCACATCAACAGTTGAAGATATTGGAACAGTAGTAGCAGTGGAACATTCAGCAATAGAAGTAGCATTATCACGCTCAATGCATTTAAGACATGGTGGTTCAAATCCTTCCTGAGCGGGACTGATCTGTTCGGCGCGAAGTGACTCGTTTTCCTTTTGAAGATCTTCATGAGCCGCTCTCAATTTCTCAAGTTCTTGCTTCCTTTGAAGATAGTCATAGGAAAGCTTTTCATGAGTTGTTGAGAGAGTATCAAGATGATCTTCAAGTTCCTGATACTTAACGTGAATGTTTTTTATGTATTCAATTAAGGATTCAGATCGAGTCATTTCAGCACCCAACAGATCATCGCTTCTGTCTAACAGTTTTTGAATATGTTCCGTAGCTTTCTGTTGTTTAGTTGCAATTTTAGCAAGTGTTTTGTAGCTGGGTTTTGAATCACAGTCAGAGTCATCTTCACTAGAAGTTTGATAGCGAGTAGTGCGTGTGTTTACCTTGGCACCGCGTGCCATGAAGCAATAGGTAGGAGTGGAGTCGTTCTTGTCATTTGCGTCGGTGTCGGTGATGCAGTTATTGTCTTTAGTGTTGAAGATGGACTTGGCGACGTATGCTGTAGCCATACTCGCAATGCCAGAATCAGACTCCTCCTCAGACTCCACCTCTGCCTCCTCAAATGCGGACTCCTCCTCTGAATCCATCTCCTTGCCAACAAACGCACGTGTCTTGCCAGATGAGCTCTTCTTGTGTGATGAAGACCTTGAAGAAGACTTGGAAGAAGACTTTGAGTATTTCTTCTTCTTCTTGTCGTCAGAATCATATTCCTTGCTCTTCTTCTTCCTTCTGTTCTCATTGTCCCACTGTGGACACTCAGAGATGAAGTGTCCAGTTTTCTTGCACTTGTGACATGTTTTCTTCTTGTAGTCATGAGCAGAAGCTTCATCATTTCTTGAGCTTGATTGTGAAGATTTTCTGAAGCCTTTCTTCTTAGTGAATTTTTGGAACTTCTTCACTAGCATTGCAAGTTCTCTTCCAATATCTTCAGGATCATCAGAACTGCAGTCAGATTCTTCTTCAGATGAGGAAACAGCTTTTGCCTTCAAGGCACGAGTTCGCCCATAGTTTGGACCGTAGATATATCTTTTCTCAGAAAGCTGAAACTCATGTGTGTTGAGCCTCTCAAGTATGTCAGACGGATCGAGTGTCTTGAAATCAGGACGTTCTTGAATCATCAGGGCCAGGATGTCAAATGAACTATCAAGTGATCTCAGCAGCGTCTTGATGATTTCATGTTTGGTGATCTCAGTGGCGCCGAGGGCTTGAAGTTCATTTGTGATGTCAGCGAGCTGGTCAAATGTGTGCTGGACAATCTCATTGTCATTTCGCTTGAAGCGGTTGAAGAGGTTGCGAAGAACACTGATCCTTTGATCTCTCTGGGTTGAGACGCCTTCATTGACCTTGGAGAGCCAGTCCCAGACCAGCTTGGATGTCTTCAAAGCACTCACACGGCCATATTGTCCTTTTGTCAGATGACCACAGATGATATTTTTGGCAGTAGAGTCCAGTTGAGTGAACTTCTTGACATCAGCAGCAGTGACACCTTCTCCAGCCTTGGGAACGCCGTTCTCGACGACATACCATAGGTCGACGTCAATGGCTTCAAGATGCATGCGCATCTTATTCTTCCAGTAGGGATATTCAGTTCCATCGAAGACGGGGCACGCAGCGGAGACTTTGATTATCCCTGCAGTCGACATAGCTAAAACTCCAGGTGGTTAAACCGAATCACACAGAACAAGGGAGCACCTTGCTCTGATACCAATTGAAAGTGCGTTATATCGACTAGAGGGGGGGTGAATAGGCGATTTTTATGAAAGTCTTCAAAATGTGAGAGTTATGAAGACAAACAGCGAAGATTATGCCTATTACTATGCAGCAGAAGTTAGATTACACTAGGCCAGCCATGGTCATGTATTCAATAGAGTGAAATCACAATGACAAACAACTGCAGTGTAATAAGGATCAGGTAGGAAGAAGTTATGAAGCCAAACAGTTCATACATTCACGTTGCGAAGACAAAAGATAAAGCAAGCATGCAATGGCTTCACAATATGTAACAGTAAGAAAAGGAAGTGAAGATGAAACCGGTGACTCGTTGAAGACAATGATATGTTGGACCAGTTCCAGTTGCTGTGACAATTGTACGTCTGGTTAGAGCGGCTAGGTATTTAAACCTTAGGACACACAGTCCCAGACACCCAGTCCTGAACACACAGTTCAGGACACCAAGTCCTCACCGTATTCTCCTTGAGCTAAGGTCACTTAGTCCTCGCCCAATCACTCTGGTAAGTCTTCAAGGTAGACTCCCAAACCTTCACAAACTTCGTTCACTGGCAATCCACAATGTCTCTTGGATGCTCTGAACGCGACGCCTAACCGTCTGGAGGATTCACAGTCCTCAAGTGTAATAAGTCTTCAGATCACACAGACAAGAAGACCTAAGTGATGCCCAATTTGCTCTGGCTCTGGGTGGTTAGGGCTTTTCTCCTCACTAGGAATTTTCTCTCAAAGGCTTCGAGGTGGGTTGCTCTCAAACGACAAAAGCCGGGCACTGAAATCTGAGCAGCCAACCGTTTATGGTTGTGGAGGTGGGCTATTTATAGCTACTTGGCAACCCGACCTGATTTGTCTGAAATGACCCTGGGTCACTAAGGAACTGACACGTGTCTCAACGGTCAGATTTCAAACTCTCATGGCAACTTTACTTGGGCTACAAGCAAAGCTGACTTGTCCGGCTCTGGACAAGATTCGCTCTCATTGTCTTCGCTCGAAGACATAGGTTTTTGATTTAGGCATCACTTCAGTCATTCTGACTGGTTCTCCTGGACCCCACTTAACAGTACGGTGGTTCCTATGACTCAACACAAAAGAAAAGGAACTACAAAAGATCTAAGTCTTCGAGCTCCATAGGCTTCATAACGTGTCTTCCTTTGTCATAGTCTTCAATGTGAATATCTTCATATACCACCTTTGTCTTCAATGTCTTCGTACATTTTTAGGGGTCATCTCTGGTAGTAAAACCGAATCAATGAGGGACTTCTACCTGTGTTTTCCTGCAATTCTCACAAACACATTAGTCCCTCAACTAGGTTTGTCATCAATACTCCAAAACCAACTAGGGGTGGCACTAGATGCACTTACAATAGTCTCATGGAACAATGGTTCCAGTTGGAGGAAATTGCCAAAAGCATTACCTTTACTACCATGCCGAATGCCCTGATTTGGCAGCTGGACAATAAGGGGAAGTATTCCTCCAGCTCCCTCTATCATGTTATCAACTTTAGAGGGGTTCAACCCGTGTTTATCCCTGCTGTCTGGAAATTGAGAGTTCCCCCTAAAATTCATGTATTTCTCTGGCTTCTCTCCAAAACAAATTGATGACTAGGGATAACCTTAGGAAGAGACACATCATCAAACCCCTTGATTGTGTTTACTGCTTGGAACAAGAGTCTTGTTCTCACCTATTTTTTCAATGTATAGTTGCTAAACATCTCTGGGCCCATATTGAGGAATATTTCTCTAGTCAGATTGGCTCATCCTTCGAATCTGTCGCTGGATTCTGGATTGCTACCAAAAATTTAAACACTATTAGCTCAGTTGTCCTTTGGTGCCTCTGGAAATATAGAAATGCTATGATTTTCAGTAACACCTCCTGAATTTCCATTCCGCGGGTCTTGAGATTGATCAGGAACATGGTGAGGAACTGGGCGATTCTCTCCTCCGGATCGGACAAGGACAAGTTGATGAGCTTCGTGGAAACCCTAACAAGATCCCTCCAGAAACCGTTGGCGATCACTTGTGGTTGAACAAGGCTCGACCTGCTCTGGGGCTAGACCCGCAGGCTCGTCTCAAGATCTCTGATGAAGATGGCCACCTGGCGCCGAAAAAGAGGGACATCCACCATGCTACGCCTTCCAGCCCAGTGTCTCCGCTTGCTTATTGGTCACCGCAGGCTGACATGGCCCCTCGGCTGAAGACCATGAAGGCTTCGCTGGACCCTCCTTGTGTCATTTGAGTGCTCTATCCGCTCTGCCTTTGGCACCGCTCGGGTGATTTGTGTTATTCAGAGAACTTGTTCATCCACCCCCCTAGTTTGTAGCTTTTCTACCTTTGCTTTCGAATTGCTCTTTGAGCTGCTGTATCAGAATATGTTGTGGTTTCGTTCTCAGCAATGGAACCGGGGAGATGCTCCCTGTTTTTCTAAAAAGCATTATTTTATATGTTATTATATAAAGCTTGGTAAGGTTGTAAATTTAAGGACGAATGTAATAATATCACTTATTATTTAAATATATTTATAACAAAATGCTCAGCCCCTTTTATTTTTTGATAACATTACTGGTCCAACCCAACATTGTAATTAGAATCAGCCCAGCAAAATCGTGTATTTCGAGAAAGTGCAAATGGGCTGTAATTTTTTAGGAAATAAAATAAACGGGTCGCATGGACGCTACATTATTTGTTCACCCGGCCCAGCTAATGGCTGTAATTCAAAAAAAAAGATCAAATTGACTGTAAATTCTACCGCGCAAAAAAAAGACTGTAAATTCTGAAAAAATGGGTTGAATACGTGCCACATTTTTGGAGGCTGAAATGTGGGCCAATAGGTCGAAGCCAATGCAAGTCGTTGTCAATTTAGTCAACAAATGATTCTGGCATGTTAGCTGTTGGATTTACATCCAACGACCGACATCCATCTTCAATCTCTCGTCTTCTTCCTCCAGCGCCGCCGGGACCACCTCCCACCTCCTGCTGCTAGCAGCTCTGCTTAGCATGCTTCGCTATGAAGCGCTACTCCACCGTTGGCCAGGACATCCCTCCACCCCTCCACACCTCATGTTCTTCTCCACCGAATGCCGAACCACACCGCACTAGAACCAGTTAACCCTTGTACACCTCTCTGTCTGCGACTCTACTCCCACGTCTTCCCATCTCCGGCTCGTTGCTGTCTGGGGCCTCGTCGTCATCCACCACCTTGGATGCGCTCGGAGTGGCGTGGTCAACGTGGTCAACGAACAACACCATCGGAAGTAGACTGTGCGTGGAGAGGCTGACAGCTGGGTCCAGGGCCGCACACAAGGAAATGCCTCCTTATTACGCGCAAAATAATGATTCCTCCACCTGACATCTGGGACCCACCGGAAGGGCCTCTGTATTTCGCGAAATAAAGTGCCCCCCGCTGAGATGTCGGACCCACCAGCTATCTTCGCACGGAAGGAAGTGCCTCCTTATTACGCATAAAAAATTAATATCCCCCCTGCCAATTGGAACCCAACATAGTGGGAGGTTGACTTGTGGGCCTACCAAGTTGACGGGGATGGAGGGCTTTGTCAACTTAGTCAATATGAACGATTCTAGCTCCTGTTACCGTATGATGTTCATCCAATGGCCGTAGTGCTTCTTCAACCTCTGGTCTTCTTGCTCCAGCCGCCCAAACCAGCGCCGGTCATGCCGCGTGCTCCTGCCTCCCGTGGCCGGCTGTGATGCCGTGGAGGCCTCACCGCCCCCTACTACTCCCACCGCTGGCCAGGCCATCCCTCTACTCACCCACACCCCCTGTTATTCTGCGGCGACAGCAGCCTCACACCGCAGCCGAACCAGTGAACCCTCGTACTCCTCTTCGCGTGGGCAACCACTGCTGCGTCTTCCCTGATTCCGAGTCGTCCCCTTCCTAGTCCTCGCCATCGTCCACCGCCCTGGTGCTCTCAGCGCGGCGTGGTCAACGTGGTCAACGACCGACTTCCATCGGAAGAGTACTGTATGTGGAGAGGCTGACAGCTGGGTCCACGGCAGCCGCAAGGAATTGCCTCCTTATTACGTGGAAAATAATTATTCCTCCACCTGACAGCGGGGACCCACCGGACGGGCCACCAGTATTTTGTGAAAAAAATCGTTTCCCCTGACTGATGGGACCCACCGGACGGTCCACCGTATTTCGTGAAAAAAACGTTCCCCCCGCTGTCAGCTCGGACCCACCGGAAGTGCCTCGTTATTACGCACAAAAAAATGAATACTCCCCCGGCTAGCTGGGACCCACCTTGCTGGGAGGCTGACTTGTGGGCCTACTAAGTTGATGAGGACGAAGGGCTTTGTCAACTTAGTCAATATGAACGATTCTAGCTTCAGTGACCGTACGATGTCCATCCAACGGCCGCAGTGCTTCTTCAACCTCTGGTCTTCTTGCTCCAACCACCCAAAGCAGCGCCGGTCGTGCCGCATGCTCCTGCCTCCCGTGGCCGGCTGTGCTGCCGCAGAGGCCTCAATGCCCCCTACTATTCCCACCGCTGGCCAGGCCCTGCGGCGACGGCAGCCTTACACCGCAGCCGAACCAGTGAACCCTCGTAGTCCTCTCCGCGCGGGTTTCCATTGCCGCGTCGTCCCCTTCCTAGGCCTCGCTGTTGTCCATCGCCGTGGTGCTCTCCGCGTGGTGTGGTCAACGTGATCAAGGAACGACTTCCATCGGAAGAGTACTGTACGTGGAGAGGCTGACAGCTGTGTCCACGGCCACAGCCCAGTCTTTTTGTGATTTGCCAAGTAAGTTGCTTTGTCAGGCCTGTTGGGCTGCAAATCTTTCAAGACGAGGAGAGCTTTCATTCGGCTGGCCGAGAAAATGGCCCATCAGTAATGAGCAATGGGTTGTACATTTTTAAAACACATCAAACCGGCAATTAGTTTCAAATATCTTTTTTCATTTCAAGATTTTAAATTATATTAATTTTTATGCATGGAGAATTTGTTGGATTTTATATTGATATACATTTATTTTTAAAATCAGTTTGAATGTGAGTCAAAATTTCGGGATTAAAAACAGTTCGGACCACACCGAAATATACAAAATTTCGTATAATTTTTTAACCGTTGCCACAATATGGGTTGTAATGCTAACAAAAATAATATGGGCTCCAAAAAAACCTTAAGAATTAGCAAATGGGCTGTAAATTATTAGAAATAATGGCAGATGGGTTGTATGCTGTTTTCCACGGATTTGAGGCTTTCCTAAAAAAAGGTTGACGCACAAGCACTGACTGTTGGATGTCTATCCAACGGCCGTCATGCTTTTTCAATCTCTGCTCTTCCTGCTCCAGCCGCTCAAACAAGCGCCGGCAGGACTGTCTGCTCCCTCCTCCTCGCGGCCGGCTGTGCTGCCGCGTAGGCCTCACCGCCCGACCATACTCCCATCGCTGGCCTAGCCATCCCTCTACTCACCCACACATGTTGTTATTCTCCGGCGACGGCAGACGAACCAGTAAACCCTCATACAGTTGTACTCCCCTCCGCGTGGGAAACAACTGCCGAGTCTTTCCTGCCTCCGTGTCGTCCCCTTCCTAGGCCTCGCCGTCGTCCACCGCCCTGGTGCTCTCGGCGCCGGCGTGGTCAACGTGGTCAAGGAACGACTTCCATCGGACATGGACTGTACGTGGAGAGGCTGACAGCTGGGTCCACGGCCGCAGCAAGGAAGTGCCTCCTTATTACGCGGAAAATAATGATTCCTCCACCTGACAACTGGGACCCACCGGACGGGCCACTGTATTTCGCAAAAAAAATGTTTCCTCCTAACTGCTGGGACCCACCAGCTACATCTTCGCACGCAAGGAAGTGCGTCCGGGCAAAAAAAACGATTCGCCCCCTGACTGTTGGGACCGACCAGCTACATCTTCGCAGGCAAGGAAGTGTCTGACAGTCGGGACCCACCTAGTCAAAGCGTACGTAGCATTGTCATTCTGGTCGCGAACGTGTACATACATACTGGTCGATGTAGAGGCGCGCACGTAGCATTTACATGTACATACATCGGCCAGGGTGCAAGAAAGAAAATACGGCCACGTATGTGTACATACGGGCGGGGTCTCGAACGCCTACTCACGCATACGTACGGCCAGGGCTCGTGTACATGGCTGGGTCGAAACGGAGAAACAACGTCGTTGTCGTATTCATGGGGAGGCAACGGAATGCGTCGTGTTCATGGGGAGGCAACGGAATGCGTCGTGTTCATCGGGAGGGCTTGGACAGAACAGACGATGGAAACGAGGCCTGGCGTACCACAGAACGGAGGAAATGGCCTTGTGTTCGACCGGCCACGTTCGAAACGGGATCCTGTTCATCGGGAGGGGTCTGGCGTACCGCAAAACAGAGGAAACGGACCTCCTACGGTTGAAACGGGGGTCCTGTTGATCGGGAGGGGTGTGGCGTACCGCAAAACGGAGGAAACGGACTTGTGTTGGAGCGCTACGGTCGAAACGGGGGTCCTGTTCATCAGGAGGGGTGTGGCGTACCACAAAACGGGACTCCACAGGATACTGTTCATCTCCACCGTCGACCTCCTCCAGCCTCCACGGGCTCCTGTTCATCCAGCCTCCACCGCGCGCTACTCCACCGCTACTGTTCAACCACCCCTCCATCGTCTACTGTTCATCCAGCCCTCCACACCACGGGGTCCTGTTCAACCACCCCTCCACGGGCACCCCTCCACCGTCTATTGTTCATTCAGCCCTTCACACCACGGGGTCCTGTTCAAGCACCCCTCCACCATCTACTGTTCATCTAGCCCTCCACACCACGGGGTCCTGTTCATCCA
>NC_041386.1:445085193-445105292 GCF_002162155.2 Triticum dicoccoides
CTGTTCATCCCATTGATCGGCTTCAGTTAGCAGCAGTAGCGAAGGAATCGCTCGATTGGGTTCAGTTAATAGCCATCGATCGATCGCTCGGGTTCAGTAACGCGTAGCCTGCAGTGCAATCGCTCGGGTTCAGTTAGAGCCCAACGCCTCGCTCGGGTTCAGTTAGAGCCAACGCCTCGCACACACGCGCGTACGTGTACGAGAGAAACGCGCATCGCTCAGCCCCTGACCTCCCACCGTAACCGGGAACTCCCCGAAATTTTCCTCCCCCTCGCTTCTACCACGGTTTTTTCCGTCATGGACGGCCCAAAGAATGTCATGCAGCTGCTTCTCCGGCCCGCCCAGGACGAAAAGCCCATTTTCTGTCATGATTTTTTATCATAGAAGTAGGAGCCACCACATCTATGATGATACCGGGTTTTGTCACAATTATCGTCATAGAAGTGTCATATGTATGACAGAAAAAAAAATTGTTCGACCCAAAATGTCACAGATGTGTCTTTTTTTTTGTAGTGCAAGGTGGGCGCCAACTGTCGTGGATCTAAGACTGACAATAGAATGAGGGGTAGGTATGAGGAGGCAAGATCCTAGCTATGGAGTAGTTGTACACACGAGTTTACGAGTTCAAGCCCTTTGCGGAGGAAGTAACAGCCCTACGTCTCGGTGCCCTGAGGCGGTCGACTAGATTGTATGTGTGTGTGAGTTTACAAAAGATGCGAACCCTTGTGCCAGTGGAGGGAGTGGCTTATATAGAGTGCGCCAGGACCCCATCCAGCCCACGTTACAAGGGGTTCAATGTACATAAAGAAGGGGCGTTACAGGTAACGTTTGTATTAAAGTGCTATAAATGATAATTAAGTCTATGAGTAAACGCCCGACCATTGCTGTGTAGAGAGACTTTAGATCTTTTGTTTGTCGAGTGGTTTCTGTGACGGTCGAGTGACATTGATTCTTCCGAGTGGAATGTCTCTGGTTGAGTGGATGATGGTACCCTTTGAATGCTTCTGGCTTTAGGGTGATGTCCTTAGGGAGGGCGTCTAGGTCAGGCCTATGACCCTACCCTAGGTACATAGCTTCATAAATCCCTACTCCTTGCATTGAGATCAATTGATGGGCATATCCCTAGCCCGTCGATTAGTCACGTCGAAGTGAGACTTTCTCCTTTTTGTCTTCTCCACATAACCCCCATCATCATATTTTATTCCACCCATAGTGCTATATCCATGGCTCATGCTCATGTATTGCGTGAAAATTGAAAAAAGTTTAAGATTACTAAAGTATGAAACAATTGCTTGGCTTGTCATCGGGGTTGTGCATGATGAGAGCATTCTTGTGTGACGAAAATGGAGCATGACCAAACTATATGATTTTGTAGGGATGAATTTTCTTTGGCCATGTTATTTTGAGAAGACATGATTGCTTAGTTAGTATGCTTGAAATATTATTATTTTTATGTCAATATTAAACTTTTGTCTTGAATCTCTAGTATCTGAATATTCATACCACAATAAAGAAGATTACATTGAGAATTATGCTAGGTAGCATTCCACATCAAAAATTCTGTTTTTATCATTTACCTACTCGAGGACGAGCAGGAATTAAGCTTGGGGATGCTTGATACGTCTTCAATGTATCTATAATTTTTGATTGTTCCATGCTATTATATTATCTGTTTTGGATGTTTAATTGGCTTTATTATACACTTCTATATTATTTTTGGGACTAACCTACTAACCCAAGGCCCAGTGCAAATTGCTGTTTTTTTGCCTATTTCAGTGCTTCACAGAAAAGGAATATCAAACGGAATCCAAACGGAATGAAACCTCCAGGAGAGTTATTTTTGGAACAAACGTGATCCAGGGGACTTGGAGTAGACGTCAAGAAAGAAGCGAGGAGGCCACGAGGCAGGGAGGCGTGCCTGCCCCCTGGGCGTGCCCCCCACCCTCGTGGGCCCCTCGTAGCTCCACCGACCTACTTCATCCTCCTATATATATATACCCCAAAAACATCTAGGTGCCCCCCCTATTTCCACCGCCGCAACCTTCTGTACCCAAGAGATCCCATCTCAGGGCCTTTTCCGGAGCTCCGCCGGAGGGGAAATCGATCACGGAAGGCTTCTACATCAACACCATAGCCTCTCCGATGATGTGTGAGTAGTTTACCATAGACCTTCAGGTCCATAGTTATTAGCTAGATGGCTTCTTCTCTCTCTTTGGATCTCAATACAAAGTTCTCCTCGATCTTCTTGGAGATCTATTCGATGTAATTCTTTTTGCGGTGTGTTTGTCGAGATCCGATGAATTGTGGGTTTATGATCAAGCTTATCTATGAACAATATTTGATTCTTCTCTGAAATCTTTTATGTATGATTTGTTATCTTTGCAAGTCTCTTCGAATTATCAGTTTGGTTTGGCCTACTAGATTGATCTTTCTTGCAATGGGAGAAGTGCTTAGCTTTGGGTTCAATCTTGCGGTGTCCTTTCCCAGTGACAACAGGGGCAGCAAGGCACGTATTGTATTGTTGCCATCGAGGATAAAAAGATGGGGTTTATATCATATTGCTTGAGTTTATCCCTCTACATCATGTCATCTTGCCTAATGTGTTACTATGTTCTTATGAACATAATACTGTAGATGCATGCTGGATAGCGGTCGATGTGCGGAGTAATAGTAGTAGATGCGGAATCGTTTCGGTCTACTGGTCACGGACATGATGCCTATATACATGATCATGACTAGATATTCTCATAATTATGCACTTTTCTATCAATTGCTCAAGAGTAATTTGTTCACCCACTGTAATACTTATGCTATCTTGAGAGAAGCCACTAGTGAAACCTATGGCCCTCGGGTCTATCTTTTATCATAAAAGTTTCCCATCTATTTTACTTTGCAATCTTTACTTTCAATCTATATCATAAAATACCAAAAATATTTATCTTATTATCTCTATCAGATCTCACTCTTGTAAGTGGCCGTGAAGGGATTGACAACCCCTTTATCGCGTTGGTTGCGTGGTTCTTATTTGTTTGTGTAGGTACGAGGGACTTGCGTGTTGTCTCCTACTGGATTGATACCTTGGTTCTCAAAAACCGAGGGAAATACTTACGCTACTTTGCTGCATCACCCTTTCCTCTTCAAGGGAAAACCAACGCAGTGCTCAAGAGGTAGCAGCCCCCCTTCCCTTTCCCTCTCCCTCTCCTTCCTATTCCCTCCGGTGGAAGAAAGGAAAAGAGGGGGGGCGAATCCTACTTGGACTAGGAGTCCAAGTAGGACTCCCCCCATGACGTGCCCCTCCCGGCCGTTGGCCTCCCTCCCCCCTCCTTTATATACGTGGCCAGGAGGCACACCAATAGTTCTCTTAGCCGTGTGCGGTGCCCCCCTCCACAGTTTACTCCTCTGGTCATAGCGTCGTAGTGCTTAGGCGAAGCCCTGCGCAGATCACATCGCCATCACCGTCACCATGATGTCATGCTGTCGGAACTCTCCCTCAACCCTCAACTGGATCAAGAGCTCGAGGGACGTCATCGAGCTGAACGTGTGCGGAACATGGAGGTGCCGTGCGTTCGGTACTTGGATCGGTTGGATTGTGAAGACGTTCGACTACATCAACCGCGTTAACCTAACACTTCCACTTTTGGTCTACGAGGGTACGTGGACACACTCTCCCCGTCTCGTTGCTATGCATCTCCTAGATAGATTTTGCGTGATCGTAGGAATTTTTTTGAAATTGCATACTATGTTCCCCAACAAAATGACCCGACCCTAAACCTATCCTACGGCGGGTGGCGCCCGGTGTCCAAGCTCTGTGTCGTCCTCCATCCGCCGTCTCCATGAGCACCAGCGATAAGACCCATGAAGTGAAGGTGTGGTCTCCAGCGAGGAAGAGTAGAACAGGGAGACGGACCGGCCCACATGGGACATCAGGCCCTGCCGCCTCCCATGGCCTACTCATCCTCGGAGGAGTCTGCGACTTATCCATCGCCGATGGACGTGAGGTCCGTGATGGAAATAGTGGCACCGGCGCTATCGTCGTCCCACCTGGGTGCCTGATAGTTCGCCGGTAGCGCGTAGGAGGCGTTGTTCTCCTCTGCGACCGCCTACAGCCGCACCTCCGCGGCTGCCGCTTCCTGACGAGCGGCGGCTTGAGTGTGGATGGCATCGTAGGTGGCACGCTGCTCCGCGACGAAGTTGGGGTTCGCCGCGGCCATGGCCTCCTTACTCGAGCACTCGCCGTAGATCTGGCCCTCCACCAGCCAGTGCTGCTCCAGGAGGAACAGGTTGTACCGTTGTTCCTCCTGTGCCTATTGAAACACCGACAAAGGCGCCGACGCAGGCATTACCTCTGCCATGTCGGCGTTGTAGTGCGCCTACGCCCGATCCATGGTGAAGTCGACGTGCACAGGAGGCGCGGGGGCCGGGGCGGTGTCGTCGGAGCCCGTCTCCATCGTGTCCTCGTCGTCTGAGACCTCGGGCGAGCTGGCCTGCAAGCCGGCCTCGATTCGTCTGGCACGGGGACTCTGCCAGGCGGCAGCAAGGGTGGCCACAACGTGCTTCATCTCCGTGAAAAGGCACTCCCATGGAGCTTCGTCGTCTGCAGTCATCGCGGATGTAGTGCAAGGGAGGAAGATGGGGAACGACTTGTGTTGTGGTGTGGAGTTGGCCGGGTTTGGCGGCCTTTAAATAGCGTATTCTGGTGAGGCGAGACGTCTAGGAGTGTCAATGTGCGTCGCCAGAGTGGGTTTCTCGGCCGGCAAGGCTGCTTAATGGCGGCATACGGACGGATGGGACATTGAATTGGCGTGGTAGATATTCGTCCCGTCCCTTCCAGTCACAGGCGCAGACACCGGAGACGCGTCGCCGGCGGCGCCCTCGGCCGGCGAGCCGCTTCAATGCCGGCGTCAGTGAGAGGTCTCGTCCGCTCTTCAATGAGGAGCAGCCACTCTACACTGACATGAATGCGGGAAGCTAGCGCCGGACGGGAACTCGCGCAGTCAAGGGTGGAGGGGTTTGGATAGGCCAGGGCGGTTAGAAATGGACGTGAGAGCGGTCCATACTCCCGCAAAGCCCCCGCGTTTGTCTTCAGTTTGCAGCAGAAAACACGTCCAGACCGCGCCGCGAATCAATACAGAACCGTGTTGGATAGCTTCCATAGTCCGTATGCGGGATGTTTGAGGGTCCGAGTTGGAGATCCCTCAACAAAGCGTGGGTGAGCACTATCTAGATTAATGGATGTGCATTACCTGCGTGTTAGGTAGTTTTCAGTACGGATGGAAACTTTGGAGCATGTGGCATATCTATCTATCTCTGGCCCAGACCTGTGACGACCCAACCATCTAGCATAATCCTGATTATTAAAATTGGATTAGCGAATGACATGTTACGTATTACGGCCCCAGACTCAGGTGAGTCAAAACTTTTACCTCGTGCAGCGCCATGTGTCCTGCTCAAGTTCGAATAAATGTCGCGCTCGCAAAGGAGAAGAAAAACTTGCATTATCTATTTCATTCACTGTCCGGAGATGAACAGAGAAGAGATCGAACCGGTGTTGCTCCTCATCTCCTTGTACGGCAGCATTGGCATGTAAGGGATGGGGATTGGGGTTGTGGACTCCTCGTCTTGTGCAGCAACACATTCGAGCTTTCAGCAACGAGGAGCTAGTTTTTTTTTTTTTTGTTGAGAAAATGATCGTATGGCTCCTCGTCACGCAAGTCGGAAGCCCTGAGGATAACAGGCCTTCTCCCTCCCAGCTGAGGATAACAGGCCCATCTTTATAGTGAACCAAATCATACACCCGTCTTGATCTCGATCTCAGCACACTGCCGCACCTAGTGCCACGAGCCAGTCCACGCCGGCGGATCCGTTTCTCCTTTCACCACATCCACATGCACCGCACAAAACCTGACCCAAGTATCAATCTGGGCGGCGGCGCATCCGTGCGTGCACAAGGCCGTGACCTAGGGTTTTGCGCTTGCTTCTGGTTACCATGCCTCGGACGACATTCTCGTCGCGGCCGAGGTCGCGGTCGGCTGCGCGGTGGCCCGGCCGGCGGATACTTGTCATCTCTCTTCTAACCCACAATCCTTCATCTACCGTCGAGCAGGGAGTAGCCCTAGCCACCAAACAAAGATTTGTGGTCCGGCGTGAGGAGGCGACTGCAGGAGCACCCAATCGGATGTGCAGCCGCCGTGTAGCCCTCGACCTGTGGGAGTAGATCCTAGTGTGGGAGATGTTTGTCCGCCTTCCAGCCAAGGAGATCCTCTGTTGCCGCGCGGTCTGCCGTTCCTGGCTGGGCCTCACCTCCGTCCCCGATTTCATCGTCGCCCACCACCGGCGCCAGCCGTCGCTACCCCTCGTCGTGCTCAACGGCACGCCCACCACAGAGGACGTCTTATCAATCTCCAAGCACAGCCGTCCTGTCCTCGGGTTCCATGACTACCGTGGCTTCCAGCTGCACGCATCCTGTGACGGCCTCCTCCTCCTCACCCCCTCTAATGACCGCTTCAGCATCTGTAACCCGGCCACGCGTCAGTGCGCTCCACTTACAGGCCTCCCCAACAGTAGTCTCATCAACATCGCCGCACTGTACCTGCACTGCCCGTCCTGCGAGTACCGCATCTTGTATTGGGAACTGATACACCAAGCTACCTACTATATCATTATGGTAGGACGGAGGGGCTCGCCTAGGTGCATTGGAGTTCCTTCAGATACCCCTGCCATCGAGAAAGCTATGTTGGCCGCACGCACAATTGATCCTACTAATTTGGCCCCACCCATCAAGTTTCGTAGCAGCCTTCATTGGGATCATGCTTGGGTTCACCATGATGCTGGCATAGTCGTTTTCAATACATTGACAGAGTCATTCAGGTTCATGCGTCGCCCGGCTGGTGCTACCAGCTTCTGCACTCGTTTGAGCGACATGGAAGATTCGATTGACTTCAGCTGCTTTGACGATGGGAGGACAGTTGCCAGAATTTGGGTGTTGCAGGACTACGAGAAAGAGTTGCGGTCATTCAAGTATCATGTTAAATTCCCGGTAGAGAGCTTATGTAATCTCGCAGATGCAGAACATATGGTTTTGTCCCATGAGGGAGATGTGTTGGTCTACAGTAAATCCGCACGTCACATGTTCCAATGCGACAACAACGGCAAGTTGCTACAGGAATTCCGATGGAAATCATGGGATTTGGACGTTATTGGACTTGGACATTGTTTAAAGAAAGCCTCATCAAGCATGAATTTTTCCTGAGGCGAGTTGTTGGACAAGAAAGATTTTTCCAAAGTCTCTAAGCCTTTAAGGTACCATGATAATATGATTATTGTCCCTATATATTTCCCATCTTTTATAGTTTTTACTAGTAATTAGATATATATATGCTTTTAAGTGCAGAAACAACACTATGGAAGAATATATATGAGTTTTTCCATCTAGATATCGTTTATACTATATGAGTTCTCCATACAATCTCTGTTTTTCATTTGAGTCGACACTTTCAGAATATTGGTTACACACGAAGTATCCACTAATAACTTCTATCTCAGTTTTGGTGCTAACACTACCACCATTTCCTCTTTTGCCCCAAATACAAACCGTTTTCATTCACTTATTGCATGTCTAGCATCAAGTGCTGCTATTCTGAACTCTCAAGCCTATGTTATCATTTCCAAGTAAATTGTGTATATGTTTCCCAACAGAATTTCCCATGGCTTATTGTTTGTTTGCGTTATCCTTTTAGATGCAATTCAATGTCTCTAACCAACACTCCATGACCAAAATATTCTTAGGTATTGCAATTTCTAGGTGAAAATCAGTCAGCTGTTTTATATGACATGAACTAATTACTGTGCGCCTCTGCCAGTGACATAGTTGACAAGTTCTAGTGTCCCATACTGGAGTTCACAGAATCTAATGCGTACTCCCTTTGTAAACTGGGAGTACTTTATTGTTCTATTTGCTAGGTTATGAATGCACATAACAGTTAAGTGGTTTCCTAGAGAGTATCACTCCCAAGCTGTAATGGATAGTGATAGTAGAGGTGTAGACTAATTCACTAGCTATGATTCGACGATCGATTGATATACTCAGCTCTTAAGTGCAGAACATGTGACATCATAATTTGCAATATGCTGAGAAGTTGAGGCCTTTAGACAAAACTTACCAATTCAATGACTACTTTGTTGATAAGTAACTAGCAAACATGCCCGTGCGTTGCAACGGGAGAGAAGATTCAATTATGCTCACTAAACTGAATATTTTGGTATAAGCATCTGGTCTCACCCTGATTTTGGTTGTATCCCAATAGAAATAATGGGTCTCACTCCAATAGCAGTGTTCTTTTCCCATTATACAACAAATCCCCACAAAACAAAAGTAAAACACACCAATTTCGCAATCGCCTTTATGTTTGATCTTGTATAGATGCGCTAGTATTTCTTGGAGATGTCACTGAAGCACAAAGTCACATCTCACCATATCTGAAAATTCAGAGTTGTACATCCAAACCAATAGAGCACTGCTCACAGTGGAGATTCTTTTTCCTTGAGTCGGCAAATTCAGAAATGACATAGAATTGACTGAACCCATAAGGAAAAATGAGCTGGCCCTAGTATTTAGTCATATAAGGTCGGTTTTGCCTTAGTATTTATATCCATTTGCAGAATGGAGTGCAGAGATGAAATCCTAGAACAGAACTACATGTGTACATGAGGACGGACGTGAACAAGACTTAATTTGTTTGTTGTTCATCCACATATAACATATAAAGATCTAGGTCATCATCTCAGTTGAGAATGTGATGTGAATGTAAGTTTCAGGGAGGCTGGGCTAACCTTCACATGAGTTCTTATTAAGATGTTAGGGTGACATAGGGAAGAAATGCTTCGCGGCTCCGTGCCACCTCAAAAACTCGGGGATCTCAAAAATCTTGTTTATCTGGGTTGACAATATGTGTAAAATAGTGCACATTTATCTCCAGATTCAGCAATTGGAAGGATGTCCAACAAAATCTCCTGATAATACAAGAGAACATAAGGTGCAACGGAGTAGAGTAGATCACCCATTTATAAAAAGAAAACCATGTCAAACTTTAATAACCTTTATAGACATGACATGTCTTCTCTTTTTCAAGAAAAAAAGTGAGCATGTCTTTGAGGAGAGCAACTAAAACGAAGATCAGGGATACCCGGTGTTAAAGAGAGAGTAACCCCACTTAAGAAAAAGCTACTAACAGACCTCAAACCATCACTCTGGAAACTGTGAATCCCGTGGAAAATACTTTATTTTATCCCAATAAGACAGTTTCAAACATGTGTAGAAATTATTGCTAGTGTGTAAGCTGGATGTCAACTCTTGGCACCATAGTTGGTCGTGCATGGTAACTGGTAAGTAGAAATTTTTAGGTTTCAGTTGTAGCATCAGCACTAATAGTCCCATGTGCAAAAATCAGAAAACATAATATTCGAACAACCTCGTATCACCGAATGGCTTTCAAGGTGAACTGACCCAAAGATGATGATGTAGATCTTGCGGATGGCCATTCACCGCAGGTCCAGTACTTCATTATCCACAGTCGACACGAGCACTAGCCACGCGCACCACTATGAAATGATGCGCACTACTGCCTGCCACGCTGCTAGCCTCGTAGCGTGCAGGCCACCATTGCCGTCGCCACCACCCTGGGGCTTGACTTTGCCCTGCCCTCTTAATCATGTCCACACCTCAGCTCCCAGATATTTGGGTTTGGATGTGATGGCGATATGCATCATGGTGATCTCCTTCTTATTGCTTTTAGTGAACTCGGTGGGCTTGGCATTGGGGATGCAAATATCGTTGAGCCACGTCTCATACTAGAACATGATGATCCTCAAATTCTTTCTATCTCGAAATAGATATATTGATGCCAAACGAAATTTTGCCCTTGGTTAAAACTGATAGACAACATCCTGTTATTGCTCTACTTTTAAAAGATAATAATTCAGATGAAAAAATCAGTACCATTGGAAATCTTATGACAAGTACGGTCCTTCTCCCTCCCAGCTGGGGATAACAGTACCATCTTTATAGTGAACCAAATCATACACCCGTCTTGATCTTGATCTCAGCACACCGCCGCACCTAGTGCCACGAGCCAGTCCAGGCCGGTGGATCCGTTCCTCCTTTCACCACACCCACATGCACCGCACAAAACCTGACCCAAGTATCAATCTGGGCGGCGGAGCATCCGTGCGTGCACAAGGCCGTGACCTAGGGTTTTGCGCTTGCTTCTGGTTACCATGGCCCGGACGACATTCTCGTCGCGGCCGTGGTCGCGGTCGGCTGCGCGGTGGCCCGGCCGGTGGATACTTGTCATCTCTCTCCTAACCCACAACCCTCCATCCACTGTCGAGCAAGGAGTAGCCCTAGCCACCAAACAAAGCTTTGCGGTCCGGCGTGAGGAGGCGACTGCAGGAGCACCCAAGCGGATGCACAGCCGCCATGTAGCCCTCGACCTGCCGGAGGAGATCCTAGTGTGGGAGATATTTGTCCACCTTCCAACCAAGGAAATCCTCCGTTGCCGCGCGATTTGCCGCTCCTGGCGCGGCCTCACCTCCGTCCCTAATTTCATCGTCGCCCACCACCGGTGCTAGCCGTCGCTACCCCTCGTCATGCTCAATGGCACGCCCACCACAGAGGATGGCTTATCAATCTCCAAGCACAGCCGGCCTGTCCTCGGTTCCATGACTACCATGGCTTCCAGCTGCACGCATCCTGAAGGAAATATGCCCTAGAGGCAATAATAAAGTTATTATTTATTTCCTTATTTCATGATAAATGTTTATTATTCATGCTAGAATTGTATTAACTGGAAACATAATACATGTGTGATTACATAGACAAATAGAGTGTCACTAGTATGCCTCTACTTGACTAGCTTGTTGATCATAGATGGTTATGTTTCCTAACCATAGACATGAGTTGTCATTTGATAAACGGGATCACATCATTAGGAGAATGATGTGATTGACTTGACCCATTCCGTTAGCTTAGTACTTGATCATTTTAGTTTACTGCTATTGCTTTCTTCATGACTTATACATGTTCCTATGACTATGAGATTATGCAACTCCCGATTACCGGAGGAACACTTGGTGTGCTACCAAACGTCACAACGTAACTAGGTGATTATAAAGGTTCTCTACAGGTGTCTCTGATGGTAGTTGTTGAGTTGGCATAGATCAAGATTATAATTTGTCACTTTGATTGTCGGAGAGGTATCTATAGGCCCTCTGGGTAATGCACATCACTATAAGCCTTGCAAGCAATGCAAGTAATGACTTAGTTGTGGGATGATACATTACAGAAACGAGTAAAGAGACTTGCCAGTAACGAGATTGAACTAGGTATTGAGATACCGACGATCAAATCTCGGGCAAGTAACATACCGATGACAAAGGGAACAACGTATGTTGTTATGTGGTTTGACCAATAAAGATCTTCGTAGAATATGTAGGAGCCAATATGAACATCCAGGTTTCGCTATTGGTTATTGACCAGAGACGTGTCTCGTTCATGTCTACATAGTTCTCGAACCCGTAGGGTCCGCACGCTCAATGTTCGGTGACGATCGATATTATGAGTTTATGTGATTTGATTTACCGAAGGTAGTTCGGAGTCCCGGATGAGATCGGGGACATGACAAGGAGTCTCAAAATGGCCGAGACGTAAAGATCGATATATTGGACGACTATATTCGGACATCGGAAAGGTTCCGAGTGATTCGGGTATTTTTCGGAGCACCTGGGAGTTACGGGAATACGGGGAAGAAGTATTGGGCCTCATGGGCCAAGTGGTGGAAGAGAGGAGGCAGGGCGCGCGGCCCCCCTAGTCCAAACCGAATTGGACTAGGGGGCGGCCCCCCTTTCCTCCTTTCCTCCCTCTCCTTCCTTCTCCCTCTCCTCCTTCCTTTCCTCCTCCTACTAGGAGTAGGAAAGGGGAGTCCTACTCCTACTAGGAGGAGGACTCCTCCTCCTGGCGCGCCTTGCAAGGGCCGACCGGCCTCCCCCTTGCTCCTTTATATACGGGGGAGGGGGAACCCTAGAACACACAAGTTGATTATTCCAAGCCGTGTGCGGTGCCCCCCTCCACCATAATCCACCTCGATCATATCGTAGCGGTGCTTAGGCGAAACCCTGTGTCGATAGCAACATCACCACCATCATCACGCCGTCGTGCTGACGGAACTCTCCCGTGAAGCTCTACTAGATCGGAGTTCGTGGGACGTCATCGAGCTGAACGTGTGCTGAACTCGGAGGTGCCGTGCGTTTGGTACTTGGATCAGTCGGATCGTGAAGACGTTCGACTACATCAACCGCGTTCTCATAACGCTTCCTCTTACGGTCTACGAGGGTACATGGACGATACTCTTCCTGTCGTTGATATGCATCACCATGATCTTGCGTGTGCGTAGGAATTTTTTTGAAATTACTACATTCCCCAACAGTGGCATCCGAGCCAGGTTTATGCGTAGATGTCATATGCACGAGTAGAATATAAAGGAGTTGTGGGTGTGGGTATATACATATTGCTTGTCGTCACTAGTTGATTCTTGATTCAACGACATTGTTGGATGAAGCGGCTCAGACCGACATTACGCGTACGCTTACGCGAGACTAGTTCTACCGACATGCTTCGCACACAGGTGGCTAGTGGGTGTCCGTTTCTCCAGCTTTAATTGAATCAGATTCAATGAACAGGGTTCTTTCTGAAGATCAAAAAGCAATCACTATACCGCGTTATGGTTTTTGATGCATAGGTAAGAACGGTTCTTGCTCGGCCCGTAGCAACCACGTAAAACTTGCAACAACAAAGTAGAGGATGTCTAACTTGTTTTTGCAGGGCATGTTGTGATCTGATATGGTTAAGACATGATGCTAAATTTTATTGTATGAGATGATCATGTTTTGTAACGGAGTTATCGGCAACTGTCAGGAGCCATATGGTTGTCGCTTTATTGTATGCAATGCAATCGCCCTGTAATTGCTTTACTTTATCACTAAGCGGTAGCGATAGTCGTAGAAGCAATAGTTGGCGAGATGACAATGATGCTACAATGGAGATCAAGGTGTCGCGCCGGTGATGATGGTGATCATGACGGTGCTTTGGAGATGGAGATCAAAGGCACAAGATGATGATGGCCATATTATATCACTTATATTGATTTCATGTGATGTTTATCCTTTATGCATCTTATTCTGCTTGATTGACGGTAGCATCATAAGATGATCTCTCACTAAATTTCAAGGTACAAGTGTTCTCCCTGAGTATGCACTGTTGCCAAAGTTCGTCGTGCCGAGACACCACGTGATGATCGGGTGTGATAAGCTCTACGTTCACATACAATGGGTGCAAGCCAGTTTTGCACACGTAGAAATACTCGGGTTAAACTTGACGTGCCTAGCATATGTAGATATGGCCTCGGAACACTGAGACCGAAAGGTCGAGCGTGGATCATATAGTAGATATGATCAACAAAGTGATGTTCACCATTGAAAACTACTCCATTTCACGTGATGATCGGTCATGGTTTAGTTGATTTGGATCATGTGATCACTTAGATGATTAGAGGGATGTCTATCTAAGTGGGAGTTCTTAAATATGATTAATTGAACTTTAATTTATCATGAACTTAGTACCTGATAGTACTTCGCTTGTCTATGTTGTTGCAGATAGATGGCTCGTGTTGTTGTTCCGTTGAATTTTAATGCGTTCCTTGTGAAAGCAAAGTTGAAAGATGATGGTAGCAATTACACGGACTGGGTCCATAACTTGAGGATTATCCTCATTGCTGCACAGAAGAATTATGTCCCGGAAGCACCGCTAGGTGCCAAACCTGCTGTAGGAGCAACGCCAGATGTTATGAACATCTGGTAGAGTAAAGCTGATGACTACTCGATAGTTCAGTGTGCCATGCTTTACGGCTTAGAACCGGGACTTCAACAACATTTTGAACGTGATGGAGCATATGAGATGTTCCAGGAGTTAAAGTTAATATTTCAAGCAAATGCACGGATTGAGAGATATGAAGTTTCCAATAAGTTCTACAGCTGCAAGATGGAGGAGAATAGTTCTGTCAGTGAATATATACTCAGAATGTCTGGGTACCATAACCACTTAACTCAACTGGGAGTTAATCTTCCTAGAAAAGCTTCATGATGAACTATAATATGCAAGGGATGGATAAGACGATTCCCGAGCTCTTCGCAATGCTAAAGGCTGCAGAGGCAGAAATCAAGAAGGAGCATCAAGTGTTAAATCAAGAATGCAACTCGAAACAGGGACTACGGATTAAGCGAAGATTGGCTAAGGACGAGGTGACGATGCGCGTGGGAAATGGTTCCAAAGTCGATGTGATCGCTGTCGGCACGCTACCTCTACATCTACCTTCGGGATTAGTTTTAGACCTGAATAATTGTTATTTGGTGCCAGCGTTGAGCATGGACATTATATCTGGATCTTGTTTGATGCGAGACGGTTATTCATTTAAATCAGAGAATAATGGTTGTTCTATTTATATGAGTAATATCTTTTATGGTCATGCACCCTTGAAGAGTGGTCTATTTTTAATGAATCTTGATAGTAGTGATACACATATTCATAATGTTGAAACCAAAAGATGCAGAGTTGATAATGATAGTGCAACTTATTTGTGGCACTGCCGTTTAGGTCATATTGGTGTAAAGCGCATGGAGAAACTCCATTCTGATGGACTTTTGGAATCACTTGATTATGAATCACTTGGTACTTGCGAACCATGCCTCATGGGCAAGATGACTAAAACGCCGTTCTCCGGAACTATGGAGCGAGCAACAGATTTGTTGGAAATCATACATACTGATGTATGTGGTCCGATGAATGTTGAGGCTCGCAGCGCGTATCGTTATTTTCTCACCTTCACAAATGATTTGAGAAAATATGGGTATGTCTACTTGATGAAACATAAGTCTGAAATATTTGAAAAGTTCAAAGAATTTTGGAGTGAAGTGGAAAATCATCGTAACAAGAAAATAAAGTTTCTACGATCTGATCGTGGAGGAGAATATTTGAGTTATGAGTTTGGTCTTCATTTGAAACAATGCAGAATAGTTTCACAACTCACGCCACCCGGAACACCACAACGTAATGGTGTGTCCGAACGTCGTAATCATACTTTACTAGATATGGTGCGATCTATGATGTCTCTTACTGACTTACCGCTATCGTTTTGGGGTTATGCTTTAGAGACAGCTGCATTCACATTAAATAGGGCACCATCTAAATCCGTTGAGACGACGCCTTATGAACTATGGTTTGGCAAGAAACCAAGGTTGTCGTTTCTTAAAGTTTGGGGCTGTGATGCTTATGTGAAAAAGCTTCAACCTGATAAGCTCGGACCTAAATCAGAGAAATGTGTCTTCATAGGATACCAAAGGAGACTGTTGGGTACACCTTCTATCGCAGATCCAAAGGCAAGACATTTGTTGCTAAGAATGGATCCTTTCTAGAGAGGGAGTTTCTCTCGAAAGAAGTGAGTGGGAGGAAAGTAGAACTTGATGAGATAACTGTACCTTCTCACTTATTGGAAAGTAGTCCATCACAGAAACCGGTTCATGTGACACCTACACCAATTAGTGAGGAAGCCAATAATGATGATCATGATATTTCAGATCAAGTTACTACCGAATCTCGTAGGTCAACCAGAGTAAGATCCGCACCAGAGTGGTGCGGTAATCCTGTTCTGGAGGTCATTTTACTTGACCATGACGAACCTACAGACTATGAGGAAGCGATGATGAGCCCAGATTCCGCAAAATGGCTTGAGGCCATGAAATCTGAGATGGGATCTATGTATGAGAACAAAGTGTGGACTTTGGTTGACTTGCCCGATGATCGGCAAGCCATCGAGAATAAATGGATCTTCAAGAAGAAGACTGACGCAGACGGTAACGTTACTATCTACAAAGCTCGACTTGTTGCGAAAGGTTTTCGACAAGTTCAAGGAGTTGAATATGCCATGGAAACATCACGGCAGATGTCCTAGTGTGAGGACTTAGTCGTGAGGCCAACGCATCTATGCGGTAGCTTGGAGGGGTTGATCAGAATCGAGAGACGCAACATGCAAGATGAAGATTTAGACAGCTTCGGGCCCCGGGAAACATCATCTGGTAACAACCCTACATGTTGTTTGTGGCTAGGTCTCATTATCATCATGAGGGAGTCGTAGTAACTCCGGCTCTCCTAGTTGTGGCTAGACTTAATGATTATTCAAGTTCTCCCTCTTGGGGTGCCCTGCCCCTCCTTATATATGTTGAAGGGGCGGGTTACATGTAGAGTCCAACTCGGACTTAAGACCTCACTATTCTTACTTCTCTCCATGGGCTTCTCTCCATGGGCTTCTTAACGTTTTGGGCTTCTTAACTGTTGACTTACAATCTGGCTTACCATCTGGCTTCACTGTCCGGCTTAACTGTCCGACTTAGCTATCTGGTTTAACTGTCTGGCTTAACTGTCCGGCTTAACTGTCTGCTTAACTATCTAGCTTAAACATTCAGCCGGCTTACAGTAAATAATCAGCCGGCTTACATGACTATGTCTGCCGACTTACATGAATGTGTCTGCCGGCTTACATGATTGTGTCTACTTGCTTAGCCTACTTAACTGTTCCCATCGGCTTATAGTCTGTCGGGTCACCAATAAAACATTAAGTCCTAGCCGGGTCATATCTCCGGCGGGGTCACACTGCGGGGTATATTGTAACACCCACGATGCGGCCATATCTCCCACGTGTCGGAGCACGACTTAGAAGCATAACCGCATTGTAGGCATGTCGCAAGAGGGGTAATATTTACACATCCCATGTACTGAATAAGAAAGAGATAAAGAGTTGGCTTACAATCACGACTTCACACAATACATAAATATAGCATTACATCATCCAGAATACAATCAAGGTCCGACTACGGAACCAAAGTAAAGACAACCCCAAATGCGAAAGATCCCCGATCGCCCCAACTGGGCTCCACTACTGATCGTCTAGAAAGGAAACATAGTAACGTCCTGAATCCTCGTCGAACTCCCACTTGAGTTTGGTCGCATCCCCTGGACTAGCATCATCGGCACCTGCATCTGGTTTTGGAAGTAATCTGTGAGTCACGGGGACTCAGCAATCTCACACCCTCGCGATCAAGACTATTTAAGCTTATGGGTAGGAAAAGGTAGTGAGGTGGAGCTGCAGCAAGCACTAGCATATATGGTGGCTAACATACGCAAAATGAGAGAGAGAAGAGAAGCAAAGCACGGTCGAGAAGCTATAAGATCAAGAAGTGATCCTGAAACTACTTACGTTCAAGCATAACACGAGACCATGTTCTCTTCCCGGACTCCGCCGAAAAGAGACCATCACGGCTACACACGATGTTGATTCATTTTAATTAAGTTAAGTGTCAAGTTCTCTACAACCGGATATTAAAAAATTCACATCTACGCATAACCGCGGGCACGGCTTTCGTAAGTTCAAAACCCTGCAGGGGTGTCCCAACTTAGCCCATCACAAGCTCTCACGGTCAACGAAGGATATTCCTTCTCCCAGGACGACCCAATCAGACTCGGAATCCCGGTTACAAGACATTTCGACAATGGTAAAACAAGACCAGCAAAGCCACCCGAATGTGCCGACAAATCCCGATTGGAGCTGCACATATCATGTTCTCAGGGCACACCGGATAAGCAATCCGTACAACTAAAACCAACCCTCAAGTTTCCCTGAGGTGGCGCTGCAAGGGGCTCTAGTTTGGACCAACACTCAGAGGAGCACTGGCCCGGGGGTTTAAAATAAAGATGACCCTTGAGTCCCTGGAACCCAAGGGAAAAAGGCTTAGGTGGCAAATGGTAAAACCAAGGTTGGGCCTTGATGGAGGAGTTTTATTCAAGGCGAACTGTCAAGGGGTTCCCATTATAACCCAACCGCGTAAGGAACGTAAAATCAAGGAACATAACACCGGTATGACGAAAACTAGGGCGGCAAGAGTGGAACAAAACACCAGGCATAAGGCCGAGCCTTCCACCCTTTACCAGGTATATAGATGCATTAAAGTAAACAAGATATAATAATTATATCCCAACAATAATCATGTTCCAACAAGGAACAAACTCCATCTTCACCTGCAACAAGCAACGCTATAAGAGGGGCTGAGCAAAGCGGTAACATAGCCAAACAACGGTTTGCTAGGGAAAGGTGGGTTAGAGCTTTGACATGGAAATATGGGAGGCATGATATAGCAAGTGGTAGGTATCGCGGCATAGCAATAGAGCGAGCAACTAGCAAGCAAAGATAGAAGTGATTTCGAGGGTATGGTCATGTTGCCTGCAAAGTTCTCCGAGTTGACGTAAGCTTGATCCTCGTAAGCGTACTCAACGGGTTCCTCGATCACGTACTCATCTCCCGGCTCTACCCAAGGCAAGAACACAAGCAAAGGAGATAACAATCAACCACAGTGCAATGCGCAAGCAACATGATGCAAAACATGGCATGATATGCGGGATGTGATATGCAATGCATATGCGTGCTCTAGAAGGAAAATATTGAACCAGGACTCAACTTGTCAAACCAAGAGTGTCGCTGGAAAGATGAGTTGATTTCGGTCAAAATCGATATAAAGATCACCGAAAACGGATGCACGGTTTGCAAATGGCAAGCAAAACAATATTGGCACAATTCTGCGATTATCAGCACGATGCCATCTAGAATGCAATAAGAATCTAAGCTACTGCACTCCAACATAGCAACAAAGCACATGGAAATGATCTACTCAAGATGCTTGACAAAAATGAACACTGAGCTATGGCTAAATCACACAATAACATGTTCAAACAAGCATGGCAAAAGTGCAAAAGATAACAGCATCATAGACTTAGTGAAAATAACATGTCAGGATTTAACATCAGGAAGCAATGTTTAGAGAAAGATATCTACATGCTACACGAACAGGACATAGCAATACAAGGCATGGCATGAATCTACTGAAAGCACATAACAAAAATCCCTTATTGACCATTGGCCAAAAGGGCACAGAAAACATGATGGCACCGATGTAAACATAGCAAGTTTCGTTAACAGATTCAGACTTAGCAGAAAACTGGACATGGCAAAAACGGAATTATGAAGGCACGTTTGCGAGCTAGATGCACTCAACACAAGGCATTGCATGACAAACTAGGCATACTACCAGCAAGAAGACATGATCAAGAAGCTAACCATGGCAAGAACAATCTCATAGAATGCATGGATCAACTACAACAACCTTGGCAAAATTGATTAACACGTAAACAATCTGCCAGGAACATTTTATAGCAAAAGTAGAGCAAGATTGAGTCATGATAGGGTACTCCATAAATGCAAACAGGGACATGGATGGATATATCATAACCATATGCCCAAATCATCCTTACTGAACATACTCAAAAGAAGCATGGATCACTCTATAGCAACATGAATACATGGCATTAAAATAACAGCAGGCAAAAAGAATTAGTGAAATTCTAAGTCCTTGAAATGAGCAACATCACGAGAGCTACTTTGCATGCTTGTGCTAGTCACCACATTGATCACAAAAATACATGGCATACACCTCTGTAAATATGGCATGGCATATCCCAAAACACATGTAGAACTCATGACCATATGCAGCACACAATAAACATGGAAAAAATGACAAATGCTCAAGATCTGTTAAGAAACAGCACCTAACATTTTATAGCACTCTTGCAACAGTCATTTTGGGCATCAAGATGGACTCAAACAATCATGGTGCAATGGAACAAAATGAAGAGGTCATCCTAACAAACATTTTAATATAAGGCACGTCCAAAATGGAGCTACGGATGCAGAGTTATGACATGATGAATAGTGCTCCAGGATGTAGAAAAAAATGACTTGGAGGGAATTTCGGGTCAACCCTATTCTCCAGATCCAGATCTGGTGGCGCGGATTACGAGGTTCGCCGGAGAGGGAGGTTGCGGAGGTCGGAGTTCTCGCCGGAGAAGCTCGGGGTAGTCGGGTCCGGGCTGGATCTCGCCGGATCCGGCC
>NC_041386.1:445105780-445190322 GCF_002162155.2 Triticum dicoccoides
GCGGCCTGGCGGCGCGGACGAATACGGGCTCGGGCGGCAGGGCCAACGCGGGGAGGCGCGGGGGTGCGGGCGGCGGCTACCCGGGCCAGGAGGGCCCGCTACGGGCCGCGGCAGGCCGACGGTGGAGGCGGCGCGGTGGAGCCACGTGGCAGGCGCGGATTGGTGCGGCCAAGGCAGCGGACGCGTCCGGCCGGTGGCGGTCGTGTCCGGCAGCGCGGAGGAGCGGGGTTAGGGTTGGACTGCGCGAAAATTCGGAGGAGTGCACATATTTATAGGTAGAGGGAGCTAGGAGGGTCAAAATGAGGTGCGGTTTTCGGCCACGCGATCGTGATCGAACGGCCAAGAGGATGGAGGGGGTTTGGATGGGTTTTGTGCCACTTTGGAGGGGTGTTGGGCTGCAACACACACGAGGCCTTTACGGTTCCTCTGTTAACCGTTGGAATATAAATATGGTAAATTACATCCGGTGCGTTACAACACTCCACCACTACGAAAGGATTTCGTCCCGAGATCTAGGACTAAAAGAACTCCAGGTATTCAGAATGGAGGTTGTCGTGGAGTTGACACGGCCGATGTCCTAGAGCAAGGACTTAGTCGTAGGACCATTGCACTAGGAAGCTTAAAGGGGTTAATCGGGACAAAGGACACGAGAGAGTTTTATACTAGTTCGGCCCCTTATGATGAAGGTAAAATCCTACGTCTAGTTGGGATTGGTATTGCTAGGGTTTCGACTTCCAAGAGGCTCAACTCGCCGGCTTGGTTATCGACTTGGTTGTTTCTTGCCTTAAACCGCCACCGGGTCGTCCCCCTATATACACGGGTTGACGCCAGGTGGCCTACAGAGTCCCGACCGGCTCATAATCGTGTCCGGCTTGGTGACTTTCTTTACGTGTCTTTCTGTACAAGTATTTCCTTACACATGGCGGTTTACTTACAATATCGGGCCTCAAGCCGTCCCCAGGCCTTTGGGCCTTCTATAAGACTTAATAAACTACAAACTTGGATGTTTACTGAGCTTCTTGCGTAACCCGCCATTGAAGCTGACCCGGCCCCTCCTGGGCGGGTCTCAACTGATAGTAATATCCCCAACATTAGGCCCCATATTGACTTTGAACTTTGTTCTTTGTCAACCTTCAATACTTAGTCAGAATCCATCCTCTGTCTGAAAACTTCTGTAACCCGTCGTGACGTCATCTTTTGAAAACACAAAAAACCTTCATGACGTCATCTTCCAACGGATCTTTCATTTTTTTAATGCCTTCCGAGAATCGAGGAGTCTGTTCAGTTGGATAATTATTATTGGGTCTCCTTGATTTTCGCGCCCGCCTGTTCGCATCTGCCCTTATAAATAGGCACGCGGCCGGTCCTTCTCATTCTCCTTTCTTCCTCATCTTGTTCCTCTCGCAACCTCCATCGCTGCTCAAGCTCTGCTGCCACCGCAACTCTCATCGTCGTTGTCAAGCTTGGCCGCTGCATTACCTTGAGTCCGACCAGAGAACGCGGCGACTCTTCGCGGCAGGCCTGCATCTCGCACCTAGATCTATTCTAGGTTTGCAAGTTCTTCAGTGTTCTTCTCATGTTCGCCATGGATCATCTTGTAGATCTCCGCAACTTCTTTTGATCCAAAGAAGAGATATAACTCGCGCGGTAGTTGTTTTGGCATTCATTTTTTATATCAGTAAATCCATTTTGCCTGTATAGATGCTTCTTTATAGTCGATGAATTCATCTGTACTAGGTTTTTATGTCTAGAATATTTTCCTTTTTGAAACAGCCTTTTGATCCAAAATGATAATGATAGCTTGGTGAAACTTGTTTATGCCAACACTTAGCTGAATCTGCTTTCCGAAAAAATCTGTAGTCATGGCGGCTTACCATTCCGGCTTTCTTTTCCTTATATGTCATTAGCCCTTAGTTAAGCCGCCGTTACTTGTTTTACAATTTCAACCTTTAACTCTTAATTGACCCGACACTTTATTTTTCCTTTTCCGGTCCCTTGTTCATCATGCCGTCAAAGACACCCACCATCTGCAATTGGGTTCCCTCAACCATAACTCAGGAGCGTCTGAAAGAGTTCTTCCTCGTTGGGTTTCTGCCTTCAAGGAATGTCATGTCTTATCGTGCTCCTGACCCGGAGGAACAACGTCCCAATCCAAAAGATGGAGAAGTGATTATCTTCACTGACCACATGAACCGTGGCTTCGCCACGGTTCAAAATTCTTCAGAGAGGTCCTTCATTTTTTCAAACTCCATCCTCAGGACCTTGGACCCAATTCTATTTCCAACTGTCGGCGTCAAAACCGGCGGATCTCGGGTAGGGGGTCCTGAACTATGCGTCTAGGCCGGATGGTAACAGGAGGCAAGGGACACGAAGTTTTACCCAGGTTTGGGCCCTCTCGATGGAGGTAAAACCCTACGTCCTGCTTGATTAATATTGATGATATGGGTAGTACAAGAGTAGATCTACCACGAGATTGGAGAGGCTAAACCCTAGAAGCTAGCCTATGGTATGATTGTTGTTCTGTATGTTGTCCTACGGACTAAAACCCTCCGGTTTATATAGACACCGGAGAGGGTTAGGGTTACACAAAGTCGGTTATAATGGTAGGAGATCTGCATATCCGTATCGCCAAGCTTGCCTTCCACGCCAAGGAAAGTCCTTTCCGGACACGGGACGAAGTCTTCAATCTTGTATCTTCATAGTCCAGGAGTCCGGCTAAAGGTATAGTCCGGCCATCCGGACAACCCCTAATCCAGGACTCCCTCAGTAGCCCCTGAACCAGGCTTCAATGAGGACGAGTCCGGCGCGCAGATTGTCTTCGGCATTGCAAGGCGGGTTCCTCCTCCAAGTACTTCATAGAAGATTTTGAACACAAAGATAGTGTCCGGCTCTGCAAAATAAGTTTCCACATATTGCCATAGAGAGAATAATATTTACACAAATCTAATCTGCTGACGTATTCCGTAGTGTGACACACCACGGCCAAGCCTTTATTCGAATTGTTTTATTATCCCACCTCAGCACGTCATGCAAGGAGGTTTCCTTGGCACGTCTTGTTGAAGCAGAGATCATGTCCCCTTATTCTGGGATTATCATCAATACGGACGTGGGTAACCCAACCGCGCCATTGATTACGGCGCTTGGGGATAAGCGAGCTTTACCAGGCTGGTGGGGACACATAGTTGCGTCCACCCATATAAGGGGATAAGGATCCACCTTTTCACCTACGCCTTCTTCCTCCTTTGCCTATCCATTCTTGCGCACTCGAGCTCCAGCGCCCAAGTCCGCACTCCCCACCTCAACCTTCTCCAGCCATGTCCGGAGCGGGAGGCAAGTGGATGGTCTCCTCCGTCACGGAGGGATACATCAAAAAATTGAGGAAGGCCGGATACTTATCCAACGACATCGCGTACCGGCTTCTCGAAGAGGGGTAGCTCCTCCCCACCCCATGGCCCCATGAGAGGGTAGTGTTCCTTCCCCACTTCCTCTGCGGACTAGGCTTTCCTATCCACCCATTCGTCCTGGGACTCATGTTCTACTACAGCTTGGATTTCCATGATCTGGCCCCGAACTTCACCCTCAACATCTCGGCGTTTATCGTCGTGTGCGAGGCTTTCCTCTGCATCCGCCCCCATTTCGGCCTATGGCTCAAGACTTTCAATGTCAAGCCGAAGGTGGTGCGCCGCAACCAGGCGGAGTGCGGAGGTGCCATGGTGGGCAAGATGCCCAACGTCTTATGGCTCGAGGGCTCCTTTGTGGAGACCCTGAAGGGGTGGCAATCGGGGTGGTTTTACATCACCGAGCCGCACGACCCTGAGTGGATCGCAGCCCCCGAGTTCCGGTCCGGACCCCCAACACGGCTCACGTCCTGGAAACAGATGGGCCTGTCGTGGGGCAGCAAAGGAGAGGTGACTGGACTGCAAACGTGCATCCAAACCCTGGCGGACAAGCAGCTCAGGCTTGTCAACGTAGTCCAGGTTATGCTCATCCGCCGGATCCTCCCGTGTCAACAATGGGCCTTCAATCTGTGGGAGTTCAACCCAGTGTAGCACCGAACTCTGAGCAGGCTCTTCGACACGACGTACGAAGATGTCTGGAAGGTGCTTTTCAAGGGCGCCGAGGCTCCTGCATCTGCTACCGAGGATCACGGATTCAGCACGCAGCGTCATGCTAGAGCGGTAAGTTGTTTGTACCTTTTACAGGGTATTAGTTTTTCATAGTTTAACTCTATGCGGGATCTAAGCTCCCTTACCTTTGACAGGTTTGGCAGGAGAAGTCCGGACAGATCGACTGTCCGGCTCCTTTGCTCGAAGACCCAGCCAATGCCCGCTTGGCGAAGCTGCTAGTTCCGGCACCCTATGTGGTGCCGGAGAAGAAGGCCAAGAAGAAGGCCACGGGGACTCGAAAGAGTGCCCGGCGCCCGGAGGTGTCAGATTCATCATCCGACGACTCCAAGACGCATCCTCCCACAAAGACAAGGAGGAGGAAGAAGAGACCTCTCCCCCTCCAGCGGGGGAAGGGAAGAAAAGGAAGGCCGCCCCAACTGGGGAGGCCGAAGGGTCCAAGAAAGGGAAAACCCTTCCTCCGGACTACTCCACCAACACCGACGACGGTGAAGAGGAGTGGCCGCTCAGGGCCAAGCCCCTGGCGAAATTGTAAGTATCCGGATACCAGAGTAATTCATAGTATTCCTTTATTGCACAGCTTTCCCTTATGTCGAATATGATTATGCAGCCCACCCAAAGACCGGCTCGACGCGTCGTCGAGCGGTTCACTGGACTCGTCGGATGTGAATTCGCTTCCGACGGCCTCCTCCCCCCGCCCTACGAACGACACCGAAGTGTTGTCCCAACAGGTTCCAAGCCAGGAGGAGGTGGTCCTGGAGGCGCCGCAAGGCAACCTCCCGGACTCCAGGAGTGAAGGGGATAGAACCCCCTAGGGCTCCAAGTCCGGCTCTAGGCCGGACACCGCTCTGAATCCTTCAAAGGTTCTAGAGTCCAGCGGGCGACCTCCTTCCAAGAGGAGCAAGCCCTCCGTGCTGGTGACCCCCGTCCAACCGGAGGCGCCGGAGAGTCTGCTGGAGGCGCTCAAAGGCGCCTCCATCGCCGAGGAGCACCGCACCATTATGAGTGCGGTGGTCCAGAAGGTTCAGTCCGCCAAGAGCGGACTGAATGAAGCTTGTACTAGCCTTTTAACAGGCTTTGAGGTAAGTAAAGACTGTAAATAATATTACCGCATAGACAGTAGCCCCTGATGCTCTGTTTGGCGTTCGGGAAGAAAAGTCGAATAGAGGATCAAATAAAATTCGCAGGAGTCTAACAAAAAGGAGTCAATATGCGTATGCAGGCTTCTCTGCTGGCGTCCGCCGTACTGACTGCGGAAGTGGACACGCTAAAGTAGAACCTCGAGCAGTCCGAGCAAGAGCTCGGGCGTGCCAAGAAGCGGCTCAAGGAGAAGGAAGGTAAGAAATACCTTGTTTTAAATATATATAAAAAAAGGTGCAATTGCAAAAAATGACAGGATTATCGTGGCTATTGTAGGGGCCGCGTCTGAGGTGGCGACCCTTAAGCAAGCGCTGCTCGAGGCCAAGAAGAGGGCGGCCACGGAGCGCACCGAGCGGGAGAAGTATGAGGCCGAGGTTGGCAAGGTGTGGCAAGAGCTCCAAGCTCTCAGGGAAAAACATGAGAGTTTGGAGCTTGACTCAAAGACGCGAGCGTTCGAGCTCGCGGTGGCTATTGAAAATGCCAAGTATGCCAAGGCCGAATCCCAGAAGACCCTCCAGGAGTTGGATGAGGTGAAAAAGATAGCGGCGGGTAAGGCATTCTTTATGCAAAGCAAACACATAAACGTGAGTTACTTGTTACTTACCCGAATCCGGAGCTCTCCAGGAGCATTCGCAGATCTTCCCCGTAGTGTGTCCGATGCCGCATTCTATCGAGCCGAGGAGGGCAGCTCGACAGAGAAGGTGTTCTGGTCTCAGTATGCTGAGGCCGGACACCCCGTGCCCCTGAGCGACCAGCTGAAGCAACTGGTCGAGCTTCACAAGGCGACCGAACAGGCCATGAAGGGCCTCATAGTTCGGCTGTGGCATGGGGAGGCTCTGCCTGGGAGCTATTTTGGGCTGGTGCGGCGGCTGGTGGGGGCCTGTCCAAGGCTCGAAGTCATCAAGCGCTCCGTCTGCATTGAAGGTGCCCGTAGGGCCCTTGCCCATGCTAAGGTGCACTGGGGCAAGCTGGATGCTGAGAAGCTTGTGAAGGACGGGCCACCACCGGGGAAGGAGCATCGCAAGCCCGAGAATTATTATAAGGATGTTCTGAAGGGTGCCTACCTTATGGAGGATGAATGTTCCAGGGATGTAATTTTTGAGTAAAACTCGCTTGTTTTGTCCTGTGCGCTGAAAACTTGTTCATATGTGCTAAGCAATGCTGTTGGCATTTAAAATATTACCTTCTATGCGGCTGTTTATCAATTCTGAGAGATGGCGAGTTGTCGGCTTCTGCCCCCATGCCGCTAGTGCTGGGGTGTTCGGGGATAAACCTGAGCGCTCTTTTTCCCATGTTTGGGTCCTTCGAGGGAGGCGCTCAGCACAACGAACAAGGAAATCGGACTATAATGCGTGAACACTCTCACTTAGCCATAGAATTCTACAATTTTAAATTTCGGCGAAGCCCCTGGTATTCGGAAGACCGAATTCGGGGCGCTATCCACGCCTTGGCCGGACAGAGCCAACTCCTCGCTCTAAGCGGCATAAGTCTTTAGGGACTCGAAAAACCTCTCGAACAGCGATCAGCTCTCGCTTCATCATGACAGTCAGTTTTAGCTTTCTCTACTGAGGTGCTCGACCCAGCTCAACTGGGGCACAATCGTAGTAGTTCTCCTAGTGCTACCTTAGCCGATATAGCGGAACGTAAGGCACCAAAACATAGGAGCCGGGCAAACCCAACTATTGACCCAAGACATGATTCGGAGCCGATGCATATAATGCTAAAAGTTCGGGGTGCGCACTTGTTAAAGTGTTCGGACTTCTCACACCATATTGAGGGGTACTAAAGCCCCTGGCGTATTTTGGCCGTACCAAAGTATACGGGTGCAACATGTCGTTAAGGAACATATATTTGTAAAGAAAAAGAGTAATGCAAAAATAGACAGAAGCTATGCATTGTTTATGAAAAAGGGATGCGATCAAAGCAGAATGATACAAATGATGCGATAAGCAAAAGGTTGGACTATTTAACATGTCCGTTCCAGGGGCAGGCTGCGGAATGGTAAGCGAAACAGGTATACTGCTCGTGATAGAGACCACCTGGGAGTTCCGTAATGCGGCATGGCTTGTCTGCTTCCCTGGTTCTTGCATCGTTTGTGCGGCAATTGAACTGCCGAACAGGCCTTCAGAAGAGCAGAGTCCTGAAAGTAAGAGAAAATTAAAAAATTCGGCAGCCCCTGGTGCGGTTTAAGCCGTGTTTCGAGTGTGCCGTGATGGTGCCCCTCCCCCTGCACCCATGGTATTTCTAGAGCGTAGTTATGTACGTGAAGTACTGGTGTCGTATTTTTGCAAGGGCTGGGGTTGGGGCCGCATTGCTACGCCTGCTCGGAACGTGCCAGGCGGTCTTGTTGTAGGTTACTCCGGGCGCGCTTGACGGTGTCCGGACGTTTAACGGCCGGACTGGAGAACTGCCTGGAGAGGCTGCTTTGTACTTCCGCAGCAAGGGCCGCCGTGTGCTCCTCCGTTTGGAGAGAGCGTTCGGTGTTTCCATTGACTGTAGTTACTCCTCGAGGGCCTGGCATCTTGAGCTTAAGGTATGCGTAGTCGGTACTGCATTGAACTTGGCAAATGCGGTTTGCCCGAGCAGTGCGTGATAGCCACTGCAGAATGGGACTATGTCGAAGATTAGCTCCTCGCTTCAGAAATTATCCGGAGATCCGAAGACCACTTCGAGTGTGACTGAGCCTGTACAGTTGGACTCTACACATGTTATTACGCATTTAAAGGTCGTTTTGGTGGGCTTAATCCTCGAGGGATCTATGCCCATTTTCCGCACTGTATCCTGGTAAAGCGGGTTCAGGCTACTGCCGCCGTCCATAAGGACTCTAGTGAGATGAAATCCTTCAATAATTGGGTCTAGAACCAATGCGGCGAATCCGCCATGACGGGTGCTAGTGGGATGGTCCCTTCGATCAAAGGTGATCGGGCAGGAGGACCATGGGTTGAACTTTGGGGCGACTGGCTCTATCGCGTATACGTCCCTTAACGCGCGCTTTCGCTCCCTCTTGGGGATGTGGGTTGCGTATATCATGTTCATCGTCCGCACTTGTGGGGGAAAACCCTTCTGTCCACTGTTGTTCGGCGGCCGGGGCTCCTCGTCGTCATCGCTATGCGGCCCCTTGTCTGTATTTTCGGCATTTAACTTGCCTGCCTGCTTGAACACCCAACAATCCCTGTTGGTGTGATTGGCCGGCTTTTCGGGGGTGCCATGTATCTGGCACAAGCGGTCGAGTATTCGGTCCAAACTGGACGGCCCCCTAGGATTTCTTTTGAATGGCTTTTTCCGCTGACCGGATTTATAGCCTCTGAATCCGGCATTAACTGCCGTATCCTCAGCATTGTCGCCGTTAGTGCGGCGCTTCTGCTTGTTGCGACGCGACCTACCACTACTGTCCCTGGTATCTGAATTACCAGGGTTCTTGGTCATATTGTTGCTACGAGCAAGCCAGCTGTCTTCTCCCGCGCAAAAGCGGGTCATGAGTGTCGTGAGTGCTTGCATAGATTTCGGCTTTTCCTGTCCAAGGTGTCGGGCAAGCCACTCGTCACGGATATTGTGCTTGAAGGCTGCTAGGGCCTCAGCGTCCGGACAGTCGACTATTTGATTTTTCTTTGTTAGGAACCGTGTCCAGAATTGCCTGGCCGATTCCTCTGGCTGCTGAATTACGTGGCTTAGGTCATCGGTGTCTAGTGGTCGCACATAAGTGCCCTGGAAATTGTCGAGGAATGCGGCTTCCAGGTCCTCCCAACAACTGATTGATCCTGCTGGCAAGCTGTTAAGCCAATGCCGAGCTGGTCCTTTAAGCTTAAGTGGGAGGTATTTGATGGCGTGGAGATCATCGCCGCGGGCCATGTGGATATGAAGGAGATAATCCTCGATCCATACCGCAGGATCTGTTGTGCCATCATATGATTTGATGTTTATGGGTTTGAAACCCTCGGGGATTTGATGATCCATTACTTCGTCTGTGAAGCATAGTGGGTGTGAGGCGCGTCTGTACTGGGCTATATCACGACGTAGCTCCAATGAGCTTTGTCTACTGTGTTCGGCCCTACCAGATTTGTGTCCGGCGTGACGGTTACCGTCTCGAGTCATGGGGCGCCCACGCGATCCGTAGATCGATCTTGTTTGCCTTGCCTTGTCCTCCAACATATCTCGCAGGTCTGGCGCATTTTCCCATGCCTTGGTACGGGGTGTGGCTTGAGTGGAGGGCCTAGAGGCCTCTCTGTCGCGGCCACGAGGTGGCCGGTCGGCCGTATCAAGTGTTGGTGATGTAGGTTTAAGTGCTTCCTCCTCTAATTGGGGTAGCAACTAGCGCTTTGGGTAGCTCTTGGAGGGGCGTTCAAGTTTATGCTCTTCGGCCACAAGGACTTCAGTCCATCTGTCGACTAGCAAATCTTGATCAGCTCTAAGTTGTTGCTATTTTTTCTTGAGGCTTCTTGCCGTGGCCATAAGCCTGCGTTGAAAACGCTCTTGCTCGACGGGATCCTCTGGCACGATGAATTCGTCGTCGTCGAGGCTTGCCTCGTCTTTGGAGGGAGGCGTATAGTTATCGTCCTCGACCTCTCTGTCTGCCGCTCTCTCATGAGGGATGGCTTCTCCATCCTCCTGTGCTGAATCTTGCTGGAGGGGGTTTTCTTCGGTGCTCTCCGAAGTATTATTATCTCCCATGCTGGAGTCACCGTATTTGCTTTGGCGGGATTTTGAGCGGCGCCGCTGACGCAGGCGCTTAGGCTGTTTCTTGGAGGAGTCATCCTCCGCTGTTCCATCGCCGTCTCCTTCTTTTGGGGTGTCCACCATGTATATGTCATATGATGAGGTGGCTTTCTAGGGCCCAATAGGCGTTGGTTCTTCATCGTCTCCTGCATCGGCGTCCATACTGTCGATGTCTTCGAAGTCGAAGTCGAGCATGTCGGTTAAATCGTCGACAGTGGCTACAAAGTGGGTGGTGGGTGGGCTTTGAATTTCTTCATCGTCCGTATCCCAACCTTGCTGACCGTAGTCCGGCCAGGGCTCTCCTGATAAAGAGAGAGACTTTAGTGTCTTCAGAATATCGCCGAAAGGCGAGTGCTGAAAGATGTCCGCGGCAGTAAACTCCATGATCGGCGCCCAATCGGATTTGATCGGCAGGGGCGCGGAGGGTTCGGAGTCCGGTGAGGAGTCCAGCTCCTTGGAGTCACGAGTCTCACGGAGTGCGGGGCTGGTGTTCGGCTCGATCGCCGTTGGGATCGCAGCCCCCGAGGCGGCATCCAACCACCCATCCTCGATCGGGGCAGTTGGCTCTGAATTAAGGGTCGAAGTCGATACGGGTGCGGCCTCCAGGGCATTGTTTGGCGGCAGAGCTAGATCATGCTCGTCGTGATAGTGCGGCGCGCTCGGCAGTGGCTCAAATCTGTCGAGGATCAAGTCCCCGCGGATGTTAGCGTGTAGTTTAAACTTCCAAATCTGACCTGACGGCCAGGGGCATAGCTTTTGATCTGCTCCAGATGGCCAAGTGAATTGTCCCGCAGAGCGAAGCCGCCGAAGATGAAGATCTGTCCGGGGAGCAAGGTCTCACCCTGGACTGCATCGCTATTGATGATCGTAGGAGCCATCAAGCCTAATGGCGACGACACAAAGGAACTCTCAATGAAAGCACCAATGTCCATGTCAAAACCGGCGGATCTCGGGTAGGGGGTCCCGAATTGTGCGTCTAGGCCGGATGGTAAAAGGAGGCAAGGGACACAAAGTTTTACCCAGGTTCAGGCCCTCTCGATGGAGGTAAAACCCTACGTCCTGCTTGATTAATATTGATGATATGGGTAGTACAAGAGTAGATCTACCACGAGATCGGAGAGGCTAAATCGTAGAAGCTAGCCTATGGTATGATTGTTGTTCTGTATGTTGTCCTACGGACTAAAACCCTCCGGTTTATATAGACACCAGAGAGGTTAGGGTTACACAAAGTCGGTTATAATAGTAGGAGATCTGCATATCCGTATCACCAAGCTCGCCTTCCACGCCAAGGAAAGTCCTTTTCGGACACGGGACGAAGTCTTCAATCTTGTATCTTCATAGTCCAGGAGTCCAGCTGAAGGTATAGTCCAGCCATCCGGACACCCCCTAATCCAGGACTCCCTCACCAACATTTGTAACTTCCAAGTGCTTTGTGAGGCATATCTTTAGCAAGAGCCCACTGTAGAGATGTTTAGAGAGTACTTTTATCTGAATCATCAGAATGAATGCACCAATGGTTCTAGCTTAGAACTTGGAGGCATCTCGATTCAGCGCCATCAGGGTGCTGTTTTCCCTCTCATCGTCTTATCAAGCCACCCAAAGGACTGGAACCAAACTTGGTTTTATTGTCAGGATACTTCTCCAGCAAACGAGAAGCCTCTGCCGGGTTACCGCCCTAGTCGTCTTGACTCCAAGTTCACCCTTCCGAATAAGCTTACCGTCGCTGAACGTAGGAAGCTTCTTCCCTCCATTAGAAGAATCAATGGCTTGTTGGGTAATGGTTTAACCGGAGTAGATCTGACCCGTTGCTGGATCTCATGGCGAGTTATTCCATTAAGTCGTCGATCTCAACTGATGTATGAATATGACGGAAGCCCGGACAACCCTCTTCGTCACAGCCCAGTTGAACTCACCGAAGAAGACATTGTTTCGATGTCAACCCTTTTGGTAAATGGGAAGTACGAAGATTGCAGTATTGTTGGGTTAAGTCCCTTCTGCAAGATTAATCCGGTGCCAGAAGTAAGTACATTCTGATCTCTTTTTCTTCATGTTTTGCCCAGCTATTAGTACTTAATACTGATCTTTCTTCTTGTCTTTACAGGCCAATTCTGACTTCTGGAAGGTGAAATATGACCACGAAGCTGCCAAGAAGACGAAAACCGCCGCTATGAACACCAAGAAGACGACCCGGAAATCAAAGAAGAAGAAGAAAACTACTGCTGAAGATTTAATGAAGCTTGATGACTCGTCTGACTCGGAGGTAGCCCTTGATTACCTTGGCCAACTTTTTAACAATCTCACTGATATTGATCCTTACCAGGATGACACTGGGGCTAGTCAAGCCGGGGAAGCAGAGGTAACTATCATTTCCTCCAACTCAGAGCCCTTACCAAGACACAAAGTTCGACGAGTGATCCGTAAAGTAAGGTTTTCTAACCCCTCAGCTCACTTGGATCCCAACTTTCATTTGAAAAAGCGGCAGCATGAAAGCCGTCATGAAGTTGAGATTGAAGATGAGCCGACTGTCGTCCCTGAACAGACCCCTCAAAAACGTCCGAACGAGGTTTACTTATTACTGTCCTTACCTTTGTTTTAATGAATCCTGCTCCTTGCATTTCCTTTAACTCCTTTCATTTACCTTTTCAGGAGGTGTCTTGTTCCTCGGGCGACTCATCCCAAACACAATTTCCGGCTTTCAAGACTGCTCCTGGGTAATTAAAAATCCTCTTTTCTTCCGAGTTTTATCAATTGTTATCTTAATGCTGACTATCCTGCAACATTTTTCTTTAGCGGTCAGGCTAAGTCCAAGAAAGCGAAGACAACAAAACAAGTGGAAGACCCGCCAGTACTGGCATCTGAGCCGGCTAGGCCACCTTCTGCATTAACTGTCGCCCCAGAAGACCCGCCTATTGTCCATGAAGCAAATCCTCCAGAGCCATCCCTTGTCAAGACCACTATTAACCCTTCTGCAGCTGGTCCATCAAGCTCAACCGACCCACCGTCTCCCCGTGTTCAAGATGTTCAAATTACTGGGAGCCGCTTTGTTGAGCCGGGGAACCCAACGGTATTGGCACGGTGCACAGCTAAGCAAGAAGCTTTGGAGGGGCGGAAGGTTCGTCTTGATGTTGCCAACTATGACCGTCTTAATGCCAGTGATATCTTATCTGGCTATCTCAGTCATGTACACTCCAGTCATGATTCTAAGATTGAGATGGTCAAGCAGCTTCAATTGAAGTATGAGGTATGTAGTTTCCGGTTTACCAATATTCCTTCAGCCCCCAAGTCTGTAGATTATGAGAGAAACAGAATAACCTGTAGACTTAAAATATAGGCCGACACCTTTACTTCTGAATCTTTGCCTGATATTGGTAGAACAAGACTTCACCCATAGTCCCCAAGGACCAGTTTATTTAATCATTAATGAATCGGTACTTCATAATTGAACACCATCTATAAAGTACTTAACATTCCGGTTTATCTTTGATAACCTTGCTGAATTGCGTACATTAGCCCCCAAGTGCCAAGTGTTGTTACTTTGTAAAGGACTTGGGACTTCTAATATGCTGGAAGAGTCGCAAAAATTTGATTTGGCATACATTAGCCCCCAAGTGTCAAGTGGTTTATTCATAAAGTACTTGGGACTTTGAATTTTGAATTTGGATACTGGAATTTAAAACTAAATCTTGACTTATCTGAATGTTTCACAGAATGCATTATCTGAACTGAACTCCCAATTGACTGACGCAAAGACCCGGCTAGCAAGCCAGGAGTCGGAAATCAAATCTTCCACCTCCAAATTGCAAATGAGCCTTTCTGAAACGGAGACTTTGAAGACCAGCTTTGCTGCCAAAGAGAAAACTTGGGAGAATGAGAAAACACTCCTGATCCGCCGAGCTGAGACAGCCGAAACAGCTCTGAAAGAAATTTCAACAGAGGTGAACAATTTGAAGGGCCGGGTATCTCAGATGGTTGCTGCGATTTTTGGTAAGCCGTCTGAATTGACCTTGAATATAATTTTTGTCAAACCGGAATATGATCCGCCAACTGACTCTGTTAAAAATATGTATAGGTCCGTGAAGCAAAAATCTGAGCCAAGACCCGTTGATTAAGCTGAAGGCAGTATACACCTTGGTTGAACAATTATACATTGGTGCACAACAGGCTCTGGCCGCTATCTCTCTGGTAAATCAAGGATCCAACCGGCTTAGCGATGTCCTGAAGAAGCTGTCCATCCTTCCTGCTAGATTCCAAGAGGTAAAACGCTCCTGTGTGCAAGCCGGTGCACAGACTGCCCTAAGCCGTTCCAAAGCTTGGGTGCCAGACCTAGACCCGGCGGACGTGGCAAGGGGCTATCCTACCGTGAAGGAGGATGGGTCTCCTTTTGATCAAGATGACTTTATAGCTTGCGTCCGTGAAGTCCGGCCTCAGGCGACTAGCCTTGGAGATGACACCAACGTGGACAAATACCAGTCAAGTTTTGACAGTGCAAACAAGAAGATGGCCACTCCTTCATACAAAGTTGTTGATCTGGTTCCACCTGTGAGAGAAGATACATTCGCCCTAGAAATTGACCCGGTCGGCCTGATTGACGACGAAGCTGAATTTGTCGCCATGAACAGCTTTGATTGGTCCAAATCCAACTTCCAGCAGACTCAAGATGGTGAACCGGTGAGGGAAGGACAATGATCATCTTCATGGGCTTATAAAGCCGTGTAATATCTTAACTGTTTAAAACACCGCGTGTTTGCTTATGCCCTCGTGCATAAAACACTTCTATGTGAATATGTGCTTCCGGATGCCAATGTTTAATGCTTTCTTATGCATCGTTTAATGCTTGTCTCTGCAATGTTTAAACTCTGTTCCTGTGAACATAAGGAAAAACCTGGCAAGGCGGTCTACAACCAACTGGGTTTAAACACCTAATTTACAGCCCATATCTCCACCTCAAAAAACAGAGACAAATATAAATAAAGGATAAGGTTTAATACTAACTCTTAACTTAACGCAGTCGGTAAGCGCGTATAAGTAAGAATCATACCTTGTCCTTGTTGATTCTTAGATCGCCGGTTCAAATAACCCGGGTGATGAATTTGATAATTCAATATGTATAAAAGTTAATACTCCTTGAATATTCAATAATCATCATATCTCAGTAGCTCGTACCTTTGGATCCTTAGACCACCGGCTTGGATAACCCGGGTGGCTGTGTTGTCCAATAATTGAGCCAGCGAAGAAAACCAGGCCATCTCATTTGTAATATTGAAACAACAAAAACTCAAAGGCAAGCAACAGATAACAAACATAATTTTAACTCTGTATTTAAAAGATTGGGGGTTTCTGATTCGAATACGATCAGTAAACCGGACCAAAGGGGTTAAGCTAAGGTTCGAACATGACCATATAGCCCCCAGTGGCTTTGGCGTTGCGCCGATCAAGAGGGTACCGACAGCTATGTTCTCTTTGGTTCGAATACGACCTATGTTTGAACAGGAAGCCCCCAAATGACCTTGAGAGGTTTTTAACGACCCTGATTCGAATACGATCCAAGACGGCTCAAAAGGGGTTAAGCTATGATTCGGATACGATCAAGAAGCCCCCAAGTGAGTTTGGCCTTGAGCCGATCAAGAGGGTTACGACAGCTATGTTCTCTTTGGTTCGAATATGACCTATGTTTGAATAGGAAGCCCCCAAGTGACCATGAGATTTACAGCTAGATTCGAATACGATCATAAGTCGGACTAGAAAAGGTTAAACTTGATTCAAATATGATCAGCTCCTTAATAGTCATTTGTGAAAATAATAATAAAGATGCATAATCTTTGAAAAGAAAAGAGACCGATGGTCTTACTTTATTGCTTATCATCATATATACAATGCGAACGTATGTACATGATGAGAGCCGGTGGCTCAGGTATAGTACGACCGAAGTTGAGCAATGTTCCACGGCCGGCGGGTCTCCTCTTCCGACTTACCGAGTCTGCATGCTCTCGAACGTCAATGAGGTAGTAAGACCTGTTGTTTAAATTTTTACTGACCACAAAGGGTCCTTCCCAAGGTGGGGATAACTTGTGTGCATCTGAAAGATCTTGGATGAGCTGGAGCACCAAGTCGCCTTCCTGAAAAGTCCTGGTCTTAACCCGGCGGCTGTGATAACGATGCAGGTCATGTTGATAGATTGTTGACCGTGCTACTGCTAAGTCTCTTTCTTCATCCAACAAGTCAAGCGCATCCTGTCTGGCTTTTTCATTGTTAGCTTCAACATAAGCCGCAACACGGGGCGAGTCATGACGGATGTCACTGGGCAATACTGCTTCTGCCCCATAAACCATGAAGAAGGGTGTGTAACTCGTAGACCTGTTGGGTGTAGTATTGTTGCTCCATAACACTGAAGGCAACTCCTCTACCCAACAACCCGGCGTTCGCTGTAAAGGAACCATAAGCCGGGGCTTTAGTCCTTTCAGAATTTCCTGATTGGCTCTCTCAGCTTGACCATTGGATTGAGGATGAGCTACAGAAGAAACATCAAGCCGGATGTGCTCTCGCTGACAAAACTCTTCCATAGCCCCTTGGGATAGATTAGTGCCATTATCTGTGATAATACTGTGTGGAAAACCTAAACGGAAGATTATTTTCTTCATGAACTGAACCGTCGTGGCTGCATCACACTTACTCACAGGATCCACCTCAACCCATTTAGTGAACTTATCAACAGCCACCAAGAGATGTGTCTTCTTGTCCTTAGACCTTTTGAAAGGTCCCACCATGTCAAGCCCCCAGACTGCAAATGGCCAAGTGATTGGAATCATCCGGAGCTCTTGAGCCGGCACATGCGCTCATCGTGCAAATTTCTGACATCCATCACATATACTGACCATATCTTTTGCATCAGCGTGAGCCGTCAACCAATAAAAACCGTGACGAAATGCCTTGGCCACTAATGATTTTGACCCGGTGTGATGACCACAATCGCCTTCATGGATCTCGCGAAGGATTTCTTGACCTTCTTTAGGGGAAACACACCGTTGAAACGCTCCAGAAACACTGTGATGAAATAACTCTCCATCCGAAATCGTTATGGACTTAGATCGCTGGGTTATCTGCCGAGCCAGGGTCTCATCTGGTGGCAACTCTCCCTGGGTCATGTAAGCCAAGAATGGCACCGTCCAATATGGGATGACGTGAAGAGCCGCCACCAACTGTGCCTCTGGGTCAGGAATAGCCAAATCTTCTTCTGTGGGCAACTTGACAGAGGGGTTATGCAAAACATCTAAAAAGGTGTTGGGTGGTACCGGCTTACGTTGAGACCCCAACCGGCTCAAAGCATCAGCTGCTTTGTTTTTTGATGGTCAATGTGCTCCACTTGATAACCTTTAAAGTATCCTGCAACAGCATCGACCTCTCGGCGATAAGCCACCATGAGAGGGTTTTTGGGATCCCACTTGCCAGATACCTGCTGAGCCACTAGATCTGAATCACCAAGACATCTGACCTGGCTCAAGCTCATCTCCTTTGCCACTCGAAGACCATGGAGCAATGCTTCATACTCTGCTGCATTGTTAGTGCACGGAAACATCAATCGTAACACATAACAAAATTTATCACCTCGTGGGGAAGTTAATACAACTCCAGCCCCCGAGCCTTCCAATTGCCTGGACCCATCAAAATGAATAGTCCAATATGTGTTGTCCGGCTTTTCTTCTGGCATCTGCATCTTTGTCCAGTCATTGATGAAGTCAACCAGGGCTTGAGACTTAATCGCAGTGCGTGGAACATACTTCAGCCCATGAGACCCAAGCTCAATTGCCCACTTGGCAACTCGCCCTGTAGCTTCTCTGTTTTGAATAATGTCTCCCAAAGGAACAGAGCTAACCACAGTGATTGGATGTCCCTGAAAGTAATGCTTAAGCTTCCGGCTTGCCATGAACACCCCATAAACAAGCTTCTGCCAATGTGGATATCGTTGCTTAGATTCAATTAGCACTTCACTGACATAATAAACCGGCCGCTGAACTGGATGCTCTTTGCCAGCCTCCTTGCGCTCTACCACCATAGCCACACTAACAGCCCGTGAGTTGGCAGCTATGTATAATAATAGCGGCTCTTTCTCAATTGGAGCAGCTAGGACCGGCGGCTCAGCCAGTTGTGCCTTCAGATCCTCAAAAGCGGCGTTCACAGCATCGCTCCAAACAAACACATCTGTTTTCTTCATCAACTGATACAGAGGCATAGCCTTTTCCCCTAACCGGCTTATGAACCGGCTCAAAGCAGCCACACGACCCGCCAGTCGTTGAACATCATTGACGCAGGTTGGTTTGGCCAGGGATGTAATTGCCTTGATCTTCTCCGGGTTAGCTTCAATACCTCGGTTAGACACCAGAAAACCCAAAAGCTTGCCGGCTGGCACTCCAAAAACACACTTGGACGAGTTAAGCACCATCTTGTAAACCCGAAGATTATCAAAAGTCTCTTTCAGGTCTGTGACCAAGGTTTCCTCTTCCCTGGACTTCACCACTATATCATCCACATAGGCATGAACATTGCGCCCAATTTGATCATGAAGACAATTATGCACACACCGTTGGTAAGTCGCCTGAGCACTCTTGAGACCAAAAGGCATAGACACATAGCAGAAAGCCCCAAAAGGAGTTATAAACGCTTTCTTCTCTTAATCCTTGACTGACATCTTAATCTGATGATACCCGGAGTAAGCATCTAAGAAACTCAACCATGTGCAACCCGCCGTAGCATCAATGATCTGATCAATATGGGGAAGAGCAAAAGGATCAGCCGAACAGGCCTTGTTTAAATCTGTGTAATCCACACACATACGCCAGGTGCCATTCTTTTTTAGCACGAGCACCAGGTTAGCTAACCATTCTGGGTGAAAGACCTCCATAATGAACCCGGCCGCCAAGAGCCGGGCCACCTCTTCTCCAATGGCCTTGCGCCTTTCTTCATTGAACCGCCGAAGAAACTGTCTGACAGGTTTGAACTTTGGATCGATATTAAGAGTGTGCTCAGCGAGTTCCCTCAGGACACCCGACATGTCTGAAGGTTTCCATGCAAAGATGTCCCGGTTCTCACAGATGAACTCGATGAGCGTGCTTTCCTATTTCGGATCCAAGTTTGCGCTGATGATGAACTGTTTGGATGAATCGCCAGGCACAAAGTCAACCATCTTAGTGTCATCAGCTCATTTGAACTTTAACTCTGGCTCATGCTCTCTTGTTGGTTTCTTTAACGACGTCATGTCCGCCAGGTCAACATGATCCTTGTAGAATTTCAACTCCTCTGTTGCACAAACAGATTCAGCATAGGCAGCATCCCCCTCTTCACATTCCAAGGCTATCTTCCGGCTCCCATGGACTATAATGGTTCCCTTGTGACTCGGCATCTTGAGCTACAAATATACATAACACGACTGAGCCATGAACTTGGCATAAGCCGGCCGCCCAAACAGAGCATGATATGGGCTTTTGATTTTAACCACTTCAAAGGTTAATTTTTCTGCTCTGGAGTCATACTCATTCCCAAAGGCTACTTCCAGCTCGATCTTACCAACTGGGTATGTCGACTTACCAGGCACCACACCATGAAAAACAGTGTTGGATTTTTTAAGATTTTTATCCCTCAATCCCATCCGGTGGAACGTCTCATAGTAAAGGATGTTGATGCTGCTACCTCCATCCATGAGTACCTTAGTAAAATTGTACCCACCAACCTGAGGTGACACGACCAAAGCCAAATGACCCGGATTATCAACCCGGGGCGGGTGATCCTCTCTGCTCCACACAATAGGCTGCTCTGACCAGCGCAGATAACGTGGAATTGTCGGTTCAACGGCATTGACAACACTCTTGTGGAGCTTCTGGTCTCTCTTGCATGAACTGGTAGTAAAGACATGATACTGTCCACTACTCAAGTGCTTTGGTTTGCTCTGATAGCCGGATTGTTGCTGTTGTTGATTCCCTTGGCCGTGTTGCTGATTATATCCTCCCTGGTGACCAGGATGACCCTGACCATGAAAACCTCCTCCGCTTGAACCGGCGCCCGGGCCCTGAAAGCCGCCTCCACCTGAGCCGCCACCCGGGCCGTGACCCCCATCAAATGCGTTTGAATTTTTAAACACCTTCATGATCGTGCAATCCTTCCACAAGTGGGTGGCTGGCTTCTCCCGGGTGCCATGTCTTGGACAAGGTTCATTTAACAACTGCTCAAGGGTGGGGCCTGACCCGCCTGATTGGGGGGGTTGTCTGCCCTTGCACCATTGATTACCACCCTGCGCATTAGTATTAGCAACAAACTCATCATCCTTACACTTATTACCTCCTTGATTCGTCGGGTTATGCTGGTGACCCTTGCCGTTGTCGTTCTTCTTCACCTTCATTGCTTTTTCTTCATCAGATGCTGGGTCTTTGGTGGTATCAGAATCGGCATATTTGACAAGAGCCGCCATCAACGTTCCCATATCATTACAATCACGTTTAAGCCGCCCCCAACTTCTGCTTCAGAGGTTCAAAACGGCAATTTTTATCCAACATTAAAACTGATGAGCCGGCGTCCATTTTATCAGATGAATGTATTATCTCCTTGACCTGGTGCACCCAATGGGTTGTAGATTCTCCATCCTCTTGCTTGCAATTGGTCAGGTCCACAATCGACATTGGCTGCTTACACGTGTCTTTAAAGTTCTGGATGAACCATGCCTTCAACTCTGCCCATGAGCCGATGGAATTGGGTGGTAATCCTTTGAACCAGGCCCGAGCCGTTCCATCCAACATCATGGTAAAGTACTTGGCCATTGCAGCATCGCTAACCTCCAATAGCTCCATAGCCATCTCATAACTCTCAATCCAAGCCCCCGGTTGTAAGTCAGCCGTGTAGTTAGGTACCTTACGAGGTCCCTCGAAATCCTTGGGCAACCGCTCATTGCATATGGCTGTGACCAGGCAAGGTATGCCTCCGGTTCTTGTAGCCACTCCTGCCTCAACCGAGGTTGCTGGATAAGCCAGAAAGGCTTGGTGAGCCGCCTGCTTTGCTGCTATCTGAGCCGCCCGTTTCGCCTCTTGACGAATCCTCTCCTGATCCGCCAAGTTTAGGGCTCCAGCCCGCACCGGCTCATGCCTATATGGCCGGTTGTGGCATTGAGCATTACTTGACATCTCTGCAGATTCCATGTGCTTATTGTAACTTGGGCTCCGGCTTGGGCGAGGAGTTGAATGAATCATGGACTGTAGGAGTATGCATCCTGCTGGGCCAAAGCTGTCTGAAGTAGCTCTCTTACCCTCCGGGTTTCAATTGCTGCTGGCGAGTCGCCTTCCATTGGGAGAGCTGCCAAATGAGCCGACGCCGCAATGAGGTTCTCCATGGGGTTGGAGAAGTGACCGGGGGGTGTTGATATATAACGAGGAGGAGTTGTATTCATTCGCGGTGGCTCCATGGTACGTGGCTGAACTGGTGCACCGGGTGTTGTGACCGGTTTGCCTCTGACGGGTTGCTCCCTCCAGCTCCGAGCGTATGGACCATATTCATTGGATCCAACGTTAGAGGCAGACGCGACTGAGTTTTCTGACGCCTCCTCCTCATGACCTCATTTGATGCATTAAGATCCACCGAGAGACGGAAGGTTTCTGCTTGAAGCTGCTGAGCACGGGCATCCAAAGCTGCTCGTTCTGCTGCCATCTGGGTTTCCTCCACGGCTAGATTTTCCTTAGCTTGCACCATCTCCTCCCGCACGCATGCTACTTCCGCGTCATGCTGGGCTTTATCCGCCGGTTCTACCGCAGTGGTCAACAGAGTCGTCAGCTTATCCATGAGGTCCATTAAAATCTGAGCCGGGGGGCGCGCGGGGTCTCCTGACCCAACAGCTGCCGACCCGGTGGCTGCTACTGTCGCCGCTGTGGAGTTCTGCCCGGGCTGCATCCCTGCCTAAGACTTCGGCCCAATTCGGTGGCTCAAGGGGGTCCAGAATACTGCTGCCATCGAAACAGCCCCCGAGCATGCCGTCTTGCAGTTGGTACAACGAATCCGTCTCACCTGTTGATGATGCAGTATCAGAGCAGATGGTTGTCTCCCCGCCTTCCATCGATCCTTCGGAGTATTCACTGCCATGGATGCAGCCTATGAAAGCATGCTTCACAACAGATTGAACACGAGATGATCCAGCGCGCTGAGCCATTTCGATGAGGTTGGTATGGATGTCCGGCTCAGGGCCTGACTCACCGATCCAGCCGATGAAGACGTGAATTCTGCCGAAGGGGACCCGGTACCCGTACTCGATCGAGCCGACCTCGAGGCCCCAGCCTTCGTCGTCGATGTAGAGTTTGCCACGACGACTCTTGGTCATCCGGACCACAGTGTATCCCTTGAGCCCTTCGAAGTTGCCCTTCAAGAACTCAAATCCACCGTGCGCTGGCCCCATGGTGGGCGCCAACTGTCGTGGAGTTGACACGACAGATGTCCTAGAGCAAGGACTTAGTCGTAGGGCCATCGCACTAGGAAGCTTAAAGGGGTTAATCGGGACAAAGGACACGAGAGAGTTTTATACTAGTTCGGCCCCTTACGATGAAGGTAAAAGCCTACGTCTAGTTGGGATTGGTATTGCCGAGGTTTCGACTTCCAAGAGGCTCAACTCGCCGGCTTGGTTATCGACTTGGTTGTTTCTTGCCTTAAACCGCCACCGGGTCGTCCCCTTATATACACGGGTTGACGCCAGGTGGCCTACAGAGTTCCAGCCGGCTCATAATCGTGTCCAGCTTGGTGACTTTCTTTACATGTCTTTCTGTACAAGTATTTCCTTACACATGGTGGTTTACTTACAATATCGGGCCTCAAGCCGGCCCCATGCCTTTGGGCCTTCTATAAGACTTAATAAACTACAAACTTGGATGTTTACTGAGCTTCTTGCGTAACCCGCCATTGAAGCTGACCCGGCCCCTCCTGGGCGGGTCTCAACTGATAGTAATATCCCCAACAGAGGTGGTCCTCGTGTTCCCAGGTGGCTTCTCGGTCGGATTGATGTGACCACTTAACTTTCAGGAATTTGATAGACTTGTTGCGAGTCTTGCACTCAGTTTCTTCAAGAATAGCAACGGGATGCTTGTGATAAGATAGGTCTTCTTGGAGATCAATCTCTTCGAAGTTGATGGTGCGGTCAGGAGTCTTTAAACACTTGCGAAGCTGAGACACGTGAAACACGTCGTGCACATTTGCAAAGTTGGACGGAAGCTCAAGTTGATAGGCAAGATCGCTTCTTTTGCCAATGATCTTGAAAGGACCCATGTATCTAGGGGCAAGCTTCCCTTTGATACCGAAGTGATGGGTACCTTTCATTAGAGAGACGCGAAGGTACACATGGTCTCTGATCTCGAAAGCCAAGTCATGATGCTTTCTATCATAGTAACTCTTCTTGCGTGATTACACGGCTTTGAGATTTTCATGAATGACTTTGCACATTTATTCAGCCTCTGTGATCAAGTCATTGCCAAGATGTTGGCGTTCACCAGTCTCTGACCAATTAAGAGGAGTACGACACTTTTTGCCATAGAGAATCTCGAATGGGGCCTTGCCCGAACTCGCTTGGAAGCTGTTGTTGTAGGAGAACTCGGCATATGGAAGACAATCTTCCCACTTCATACCAAAGGAAATGACACAAGCCCTAAGCATATCTTCATGAATTTGATTGACTCGCTCGACTTGTCCACTAGTTTGAGGATGGAAAGCTGTGCTGAAGCGAATGTTGGTGCCCATAGCCTTCTGGAAGGAATCCCAAAACTTAAAAGTAAAGATGCTTCCACGATCTGAAGATATCAATTGTGGTATGCCATGCAAGGAGACAATCCTGGAGGTATATAGCTCTGCCAACTGAGCTGCTGTGGTAGATTCTTTGATAGGGAGAAAATGAGCCACTTTTGTAAGCTTGTCGATGACAACAGAGATAGCATCATTGCCACGCTTGGACTTGGGGAATCCCGTCACGAAGTCCATCTCAATATGGTCAAACTTCCATTCTGGAATGGCAAGAGGTTGGAGGAGACCAGCTGGCCGTTGGTGTTCTTCTTTCACACTTCTGCAGACATCACATTTATTCACGAACTGAGCAATTTCGCGCTTCATTCGAGTCCACCAATACGACTGCTTGAGGTCATGGTACATCTTTGTACTTCCAGGATGAATAGAAAGGAGTGAATTGTGAGCCTCGTTCATAATGAATTTACGAAGGTCGCCTTTAGGAACAACAATGCGATCCTCGAAGAATAGAGTATCTTTGTCATCAAGGCGATAACACTTGTACTTGGGTTGGCTCTTGGCAATACCAATCTTCACCTTCTTCAGCATTGCATCAAGAAGTTGTGCCTCATGAATTTGATCTTCCAAAGTAGGAGAGACTTGGAGGTTGGAAAGAAATCCTTGAGGAACAACTTGGAGATTAAGCTTGCGGAAAGCTTCACAAAGATCCGGTTGGAAGGGCTTGAGAATCAAACTGTTGCAGTAAGCCTTCCTGCTCAAAGTGTCTGCAGTGACATTGGCCTTGCCTGGAGTATATTCAATACTCGGATTATACTCTTGAATCATCTCGACCCAACGAGTCTGCCTGAGGTTGAGGTTGGGTTGAGTGAAGATGTACTTGAGACTCTTATGATCAGTGAAGATGTCCACTTTCCTTCCCAACAAGAGATGTCTCCATGTTAAAAGAGCATGGACAACTGCCGCCAACTCGAGGTCATGAGTGGGGTAGTTCTTTTTGTTGGGCTTCAACTGGCGAGAGGTATAGGCCACAACTTTCTTCTCTTGCATTAACACAGCACCGAGACCTTGCAGGGAAGCATCACAGAAAACCCCGAATGGTTTGGATTCATCAGGAGGAGTCAGAACTGGAGCTGTGACTAACTTCTCTTTGAGGGTGTTGAAAGCGATGCCACATTCAGGCGTCCAGACATACTTCACATGCTTCTGGAGGAGGTTGGAAGGAGGCTTTGCAATCTTAGAGAAATTCTCAACGAATCTTCGACAATAGCTTGCGAGCCCAAGATAACTGCGGAGCTGCTTCACATTCTGAGGCGGTTCCCAATTCACAATTGCAGACACCTTCTTAGGATTATCAGCTATGCCCTTGGCGGAGATGATATGCCCAAGGTAGAGAACCTCATCGAGCCAAAACTCGCACTTTGAAAACTTCGCATAGAATTGATGTTCTCTGAGTTTGTCCAGCACCAACCTCAAGTGTTTGGCATGGTCCTCCTTGTTCTTGGAAAAGACCAAAATATCATTGAGATACACCAAGACGAAGTCATTTGTGTAAGGGTTGAAGATGAAGTTCATCATGCGAGAGAATGTTGGAGGAGCATTGACAAGGCCAAAAGACATGACAGTGTATTCATAGGAACCATAGCTTGTTCTGAATGCTATCTTGGGGATATCTTGTTCATGAACGCGAATCTGATGATAGCCCATACGAAGGTCAAGCTTGGAGAACACTTGAGAACCTTTGAGTTGTTCTAAAAGCTCACGGATGTGGGGAAGTGGGTACTTGTTCTTTATGGTCTTCTTGTTCAATGGGCGGTAGTCGATGCAAAGTCGGTCCGTGCCATCCTTCTTCTTGACAAAAAGAACACCACAACCCCATGGAGAAGAACTCGGTCGGATCAGACCCATACGCTCTTGTTCATCAAGTTGTTTCTTCAGCTCCTTCAACTCTTCTGGTCCAAGCTTGTAAGGATGTTTGCAAACAGGTTCCGTGCCAGGCTCAAGATCGATGACGTATTCAACTGGCCGGTAAGGAGGCATTCCTGGAAGCTCTTCTGGAAAGATGTCTTGATATTCGCAAACGACTGGAATCTGAGAGATGGCATTCAACTCGCCCTTCTCATTGAGAGAAAACAGTCGAATGGTATCGTCATGAGTGGCATAGATGATCACATCCTCAGACGAGTGTGTCAATTGAATCTTCCTGGCAGCACACTCAAGTTGAGCCTTGTGCTTAGAAAGTCAGTCCATGCCGAGAATTAGATCAATATCCGAGTCACCCAGAACAATTGGAGAAGCCAGAAATTTGTAGTCACCCATCTTGATAGACACATCCGGAATGAATACTCGAGAAGTCATTTGTCGGGCCGGAGAAACAACAGCCAAAGGTCTCGGCAAAACTTGAGTCACCAAATCATGCATAGCCACAAAAGGTCTTGAAATGAAAGAATGTGATGCACCAGTATCAAAAAGGAATTTTGCAGGAATATCATTAACAGGAAGGTTACCCATGATCACTTCTGAAGAGTCCTCTGCCTAATTTGCATTCATCTTGTTGACCTTAGCATGCTTGGGATTATGCTTGACCACTACATTGCTGGCATATCTCACAGGAGGAGGAGGAGGCGGAAGGCGCCTCTGGTTGAAGCATTTGTTCGCATAGTGCCCCTTCTGCTGACACTTGTTGCATGTAACTTCCGATAGCAGATGGTGATACGGAGCACTTGACCTTCGAGCATGAGATGAAGCTTTGTTCTGATAGCCTGGGTTGGGTGGGTGGGAAGATCCATTGCCACCTTTGCTCTTCTGCTGATAAGGCTGACAGAACGGAGGAGGAGGAGGAGGAGGCAACTAGAACTTTTGCTGCTTAGCTGCCACTTGAGTTGAAGAAGAAGAAGGAGTTGCATCCCTGACTCTCTTCTTGGAAGCATCACACTTGAGCTGAGAGGCATCTTGCTTTAGTGCCATGTTGTAGAACTCATCATACTTTTTTGGCTCAAAAAGCATGAGAGCTAGTTGCAGATCTTCTCTGAGGCCACCTCTGAACTGATAAATCATGCTCTTCTCGTCAGGGACGTCTTGTTTAGCGAAGCAAGCGAGCCTCTGGAACAGGATGTTGTATTGGTAAACAGACAAGCTGCCTTGCTTCAGATTGCGGAACTCCTCACGCTTACTCTCAACAACACTTTGCGGAATGTGGTGAGCTTTGAAGTCTCGTCGGAAATCATGCCAGGTAATCACATGACCTCCTCTAGAATCTTTGTATTGTTGATACCACTCAGCAACTTGGTCTTTGTGTTGGAATGAAGCAAACTTGACAAAATCTTCAGGCCTAACGTTGCTACATTCAAAATGTTTGCAGATATCCACGAGCCAATCGTCAGCATCTGTGGCCTCGACACAGTTACTAAAAGACTTCGCTAGTTTGCAAGGAACTAGTTAAGGGTAGCAAACTGAACTTGATTGTCGCCATGACCTTGATTTCCTTGGTTATGCTCCTGCAAGAGTTGCATAAGCATCTGCGTGTTGGCGTTGGTAGCAGCCATGACAGCTTGCCATGCCTCCGAAGGTGGAGGTAGTGGCGGTGGTTCTGGATTCTGACGCGTTGGAGGAGCCATCCTAAATAGGTTGACATCCGTTAGCATCTTGAAAGACATATATTCAAGATGAATCAATGTGTTGGGGATATAGCTATCAGTTATGACCCGCCCAGGAGGGCCGGGTCAAGCCCCAATGGCGGGTCACAAAGGAAGTCCAGTAAACACTCAAGGCGATAGTTTGTTAAATCTTATAGAAGGCCTAAAGGCCTAGAAGAGGCTTAAAGCCCAATATTGTAAACCGCCGTATGTAAGGAAAGACTTGTAAGGAAAGGCATGTAAAAGAAGTCACTGAGCCGGACACGATTTATGAGCCAGCCGGGACTCTGTAGGCCACCAGGCGTTAACCCGTGTATATAAGGGGATGACCCGGTGGTGGCTTAGGGCAAGAAACAAGAGATCGATAACCAAGCCGGCGAACTAGCCTCTTGGTGATCGAAACCCCAGCAATACCAACACAACTAGACGTAGGCTTTTACCTTCATCGTAAGGGCCGAACTAGTATAAAACCTCTTGTGCCCCTTGTCCCGATTAACCCCTTTAAGCTTCCTAGTTGCGATGGCCCTACGACTAAGTCCTTTTGCTAGGACATCTGTCGTGACAATTCCACGACAGTTGGCGCCCACCGTGGGGCCAGCGCACGATGGATTTGAGTTCTTGAAGGGCAACTTCGAAGGGCTCAAGGGATACGCTGTGGGCCGGATGACCAAGAGTCGTCGCGGCAAGCTCTACATCGATGACGAAGGCTGGGGCCCCGAGGCCGGCTCAATCGAGTACGGGTACCGGGTCCCCTTCGGCGGAATTCATGTCTTCATCGGCCGGATCGGCAAATCGGGCGTGAGCCGGACGTCCACACCAACCTCGTCAAAACGGCTCAGCTCACAAGGTCCACCCGTGTTCAATCTGTCGTGAAGCATGCCTTCATAGGCTGCATCCATGGCGGTGAATACTCAAAAGGATCGGTGGATGGCGGTGAGACGGCTGTCTGTTCTGACGCTACATCATCAACGTGCGAGATGGACTCTTTGTATCAGCTGCAAGATGGCATGCTCGGGGGCTGTTCCGATGGCAGCGGTATTTCAGACCCCCTTGAGCCGCCGAATTGGGCCGGAGTCTTCATGGCAGGAACACAGCCCGGGCAGAACTCCACAGCAGCAGCGGCAACAACTACTGGGTCGGCCGCAGCCGGGTAAGGAGACCCCGCGCGCCCCCCGGCTCAGATTCTAATGGACCTCATGGATAAACTGACGACTCTATTGACTGCCGTGGTAGAGCCGGCGGATAAAGCCCAGCATGACGTAGAGGTGGCACGCGTGCGTGAAGAGATGGTACAAGCTAAAGAAAATTTAGCAGCAGAAGAGGTCAGGATGGCAGCGGAGAGGGCGGCTTTGGACATTCGTGCTCAACAGCTTCAAGCGGAGACTTTCCGGCTCTCGGTGGATCTGAACGCGTCAAACAAGGTCATGAGAAGAAGGTATCAGAAAACTCAGTCACGTCTACCTTTGACGCTCGATCCAAGGAACCTTTCCCATACACCGGGGCCGGGGCAAGTAACCCGCCGAAGGCAAATCGGATCACGACACCCGGGGCACTGGTTCAGCCGCGCGCCATGGAACCGCCTCGTATACATCCCGCTCCACCTTATTATGTGCCAACACCACCGGGTCACTTCTCCAATCCCTTGGAAAACCTCATTGTTGCGTCTGCACGTTTGGTGGCTCTCCCGATGGAAGGCGACTCTCCAGCGGCGATCGAAACACGAAGGGTGAGAGAACTTCTTCAAACAGCTCTGGCGCAACAGGATGCATACTCTTACAGTCGAGACAGAATCCATTCAACCCCTCGCCCGAGCCGGAGCCCAAGCTACAGTAGGCATATGGACTCAGCTGACATGTCAAGCAATGCTCAACACCGCAACAGGCCGCACATGCATGAGCCAGTACAGGCTAGAGCCCTTAACTTGGCGGGTCAGGAGAGGATCCGACAAGAGGCTGAGCGAGCGGTTCAACTGGCAGCGGAGCAGGCGGCTCACCAGAATTTTCTGGCTTATCCAGCAACCTTGGTTGAGGCAGGAGTGGCCACAAGAACTGGAGGTGTCCCATGCCTGGTACCGGCCATACGTAATTAGTGTTTGCCGAAGGACTTCAAGGGGCCTCGTAAGGTGCCTAATTACACGAGCAACTTGCAGCATGGAGCTTGGATTGAGAGTTATGAGATGGCTATGGAGCTGTTGGAGATCAGCGACGCGGCAATGGCTAAGTATTTCACTATGATGTTAGATGGAACGGCTTGTACATGGTTGAAAGGATTGTCACCCAATTCCATTGGCTCATGGGCGGAGTTGAAGGCCCGGTTCATTCAGAACTTCAAAGACACATGTAAGCAACCTATGTCAATTGTGGACCTGACTAATTGTAAGCAAGAGGAAGGTGAGTCTACAAACCATTGGGTGCACTGGGTCAAGGAGATAATACATTCATCTGATAAGATGGATGTCGGCTCAGCAGTCTTGATGTTGGAGAAAAACTGTCGTTTTGAACCTCTGAAGCAGAAGTTGGGGCGGCTCAAGCGTGACTGCAATGACATGGGCCAGTTGATGGTAGCTCTCGTCAAGTATGCTGATTCTGATAGTACCAAGGACCCAATGTCTGATAAAGAAAAGACAGGGAAGGGGAAGAAGAACGGCAACGGCAAGGGTCACCAGCAAAACCCGGCAAATCAAGGAGGTAATAAACGTAAGGCTGACGAATTTGTAGCTAACACCAATGCGCAGGGCATCAATCAACGGCGCAAGGGCAGGCAACCCCCTCGTTCAGGCGGGTCGGGTCCCACCCTTGATCAACTATTGAATGAACCTTGTCCAAAACACGGCACCCGGGAGAAGCCAACCACCCATCTGTGGAAAGACTGTACAATCATGAAGGCGTTTAAAAATTCCAATGCATTTGATGGAGGTCACGGCCCAGGCGGCGGTTCAGGTGGAGGCGGTTTCCATGGCCCGGGCGCCGGTTCTGGTGGAGGCGGTTTTCACAGTCAGGGCCATCCGGGTAACCAGGGAGGCTATAATCCACAACCCGACCAAGGTAATCAGCAGCAACAGTCCGAATATCAAAGCAACCCAAAACAGTTGAATAGTGGGCAATACCATGTGTTCACCACTAGTTTATGTAAGAGGGACTAGAAGCTTCACAAGAGGGTTGTCAATGCCGTTGAGCCGATGATTCCATGTTAGTTACAGTGGTCAGAACAGCCTATTGTGTGGAGCAGAGAGGATCATCCTCCCCGGGTTGATAATCCGGGTCACTTGACCTTGGTAGTAGCACCTTAGGTTGGTGGATATAAATTCACTAAGGTGCTCATGGATGGAGGCAGCAGCATCAACATCCTCTACTATGAGATGTTTCGTTGGAAGGGGTTGACTGATAAGAGTCTTAAGCAATCCAACACTATTTTTCACGGTGTGGTACCTGGCAAGTCGGCATACCCAGTTGGTAAGATTGAACTGGAAGTAGCCTTTGGGGATGAGTATGATTCCAGAGCGGAGAATTTAACCTTTGAGGTGGTTAAGATCAAAAGCCCATATCATGCTTTGTTTGGATGACCGGCTTATGCCAAGTTCATGGCTCGGCCATGTTATGTGTATTTGCAGCTCAAGATGCCGGGTTATAAGGGCACCATTACAGTACATGGAAGCCGGAAAATAGCCCTGGAGTGTGAAGAAGGTGATGTTGCATATGCTGAGTCTGTTTGTGCAACAGAGGAGTTAAAGTTTTATAAGGATCATGTTGACCCGGCAGACATGACGTCTTTAATGAAACCAACAACGGAGCATGAACCGGTGTTGAAGTTCAAATCAGCTGATGACACCAAGATGGTTGATTTTGTGCCCGGCGACTCATCCAAGCAGTTCATCATCAGTGCCAACTTGGATCTGAAATAGGAAGGCACGCTCATCGAGTTCATCCGTGAGAACCGGGACATCTTTGCATGGAAACCTTCTAACTTGCCGGGTGTCCCGAGAGAACTCGCTGAGCACACTCTCAATATTGATCCAAAGTTTAAACTGGTCAGGCAATTTCTCCGACGGTTCAACGAGGAAAGGCGCACGCCCATTGGAGAAGAAGTGGCCCGGCTCTTGGCGGCCGGGTTCATTGTGGAAGTCTTTCACCCAGAGTGGTTAGCCAACCCAGTGCGTGTACTCAAAAAGAACGACACCTGGCGTATGTGTGTGGATTACACCGATTTAAACTAAGCTTGTCCGGCTGACCCTTTTTCTCTCCCTCGTATTGATCAGATCATCGATGCTACGGCGGGTTGCGCACGTTTGAGTTTTTTGGATGCTTATTCAGGTTATCATCAGATCAAGATGGCAGTCAAGGATCGGGAGAAGACAACTTTCATCACTCCGTTTGGAGCCTTCTGCTATGTGTCTATGCCTTTTGGGCTTAAGAGTGCCCAGGCAACCTACAACGGTGTGTGCAGAATTGCCTTCACAATCAGATTGGGCGTAATGTTCATGCTTATGTGGATGATATAGTTGTAAAATCCGAGAAAGAGGAAACCTTGGCCACAGATCTAAAAGAGACCTTTGATAACCTCCACATCTACAAAATGATGCTTAACCCGGCTAAGTGTGTTTTTGGAGTCCCAGCTGGCAAACTCTTGGGCTTTTTGGTGTCCAACCGAGGTATTGAAGCTAACCCGAGAAAATTAAAGCAATCACATCCCTGGCCAAACCAACATGCATTAATGACGTTCAGCGGCTGGTAGGTCGTGTTCTTGCTTTAAGCCGGTTAGGGGAGAAAGCGATGCCTTTGTATCAGATGATGAAGAAAATGAATGATTTCGTTTGGAGTGATGCTGTGAACTCTGCTTTTGAGGATCTGAAGAAACAGATTGCTGAGCCACCGGTTCTTGCTGCTCCAATTGAGAAAGAGCCGCTATTGTTATACGTAGCCACTAACTCACCGGCTGTTAGTGTGGCAATTGTAGTGGAGCGCAAGGAGGTTAGCAAGGAATATCCGGTTCAACGACCGGTTTATTACGTTAGTGAGGTGTTGATTGAATCTAAACAAAGATATCCACATTGGCAGAAGCTCATGTACGGGGTGTTCATGGCAAGCCGGAAGCTCAAACATTACTTTCAGGGTCACCCGCTCACTGTGGTTAGCTCTACGCCTTTGGGGGATATCATCCAGAACAGAGAGGCTAGTGGACGAGTCGCCAAGTGGGCCATTGAACTTGGATCTCATTGGTTGAAGTATGTGCCACGTACTGCGATCAAGTCTCAAGCACTGGTGGACTTTATTAATGACTGGACAGAGATGCAGATGCCAGAAGAGAAACCAGACAACACGTATTGGACTATTCACTTTGATGGGTCCAGACAGTTGGAAGGCTCGGGGGCTGGAGTTGTTTTAACTTCCCCTCGAGGTGACAAATTTTGTTATGTGTTGCGACTAATGTTCCCTTGCACTAACAACGCAGCAGAATATGAAGCCTTGCTCCATGGTCTTCAAATGGCTAAAGAGATGAGCCTGAGCCGGGTCCAGTGTCTTGGCGACTCAGATTTGGTGGCTCAACAGGTGTCAGGCAAGTGGGATTCCAAAGATCCTCTCATGGTGGCTTATCACCGTGAAGTTGATGTTGTTGCGGGACATTTTAAAGGTTATCAGGTGGAACACATTGACCGTAGGAAGAACGAAGCAGCTGATGCTCTAAGCCGGTTGGGATCTCAGCGTAAGCCGGTGCCACCTAACACCTTTTTGGATGTTTTGCATAACCCATCTGTTAAGTTACCTACAGAAGAAGATCTAGCCATTCCTGACCCGGAGGCACAGTTGGTAGTGGCTCTTCATGTGATCCCAGATTGGACAGTGTCGTTCTTGGCTTACATGACCCGAGGCGAGCTGCTAGCGGATGAAACCCTAGCCCGACAGATAACCCGGCGGTCTAAGTCAATGACGATTTCTGACGGAGAACTATACCATTGCAGCATCTCTGGAGCGTTTCAGTGGTGTGTTTCCCCTGAAGAAGGCCAAGAAATACTTCGTGAGATCCATGAAGGCGATTGTGGTCATCACGCCGGGTCAAAATCTTTGGTGGCCAAAGCTTTTCGTCATGGTTTTTACTGGTTGATGGCTCACGCTGATGCTGAAGATCTGGTCAGTAGATGTGATGGATGTCAAAAATTCGCACGACGAGCACATGTGCCGGCTCAAGAGCTACGGATGATTCCAATCACTTGGCCATTTGTGGTCTGGGGGCTTGACATGGTTGGACCTTTCAAAGGTCTAAGGATAAAAAGACACCTCTTTTAGTGGCGGTTGACAAATTCACAAAGTGGGTTGAGGCAGAGCCAGTGAGTAAGTGTGATGCGGCCACAGCGGTTCAGTTCATGAAAAAGGTGATCTTTCGTTTTGGTTTTCCACACAGCATTATCACTGACAATAGAACTAATCTATCCCAAGGGGCTATGGAGGAGTTTTGTCAGCGTGAGCATATCCGGCTTGATGTTTCTTCTGTAGCTCATCTTCAATCCAATGGTCAGGCTGAGAGAGCAAATCAGGAAATCTATAAAGGTCTCCAGCCCCGGCTTATGGTTCCTTTGCAGCGAACGCCGGGTTGTTGGGTAGAGGAGTTACCCTTGGTGCTGTGGAGTATCAACACCACCCCTAACAGGTCTACAGGTTATACACCTTTCTTCATGGTTTATGGAGCGGAAGGAGTGTTGCCTAGTGACATCCGTCATGACTCGCCCCGTGTGGCGGCTTATGTTGAAGCTAATAATGAACAAGCCAGACAGGATGCACTTGACTTGTTAGATGAGGAAAGAGACTTAGTAGCGGCTCGATCAGCTATTTATCAACAGGACCTGCACCGTTATCACAGCCTTCGGGTTAAGTCCAGGACTTCTCAAGAAGGTGGCCTGGTACTCCAACTCATCCAGGATCTGTCAGATGCACAAAAGCTATCCCCACCTTGGGAAGGACCCTTTGTGGTCAGTAAGAACTTAAACAACGGGTCATATTACCTCATTGACGTTCGAGAGCACAAAGACTCACGTAAGTCGGAATAGGAGACCCGCCGGCCGTGGAACATTGCTCAACTTCGGCTATACTACACCTGAGCCACTGGCTCTCATCGTGTACATACTTTGACGTTGTATATACTATGATAAGTAATAAAGTAGGACCATCGGTCTCTTTTCGTTTCAAAGATTACGCGTCTTTACTATTTTTTACTATTTTCAAATGACTATTAAGGAGCTGATCATATTTGAATCAAGTCTAACCTTTTTTGGTCTGGCTTATGATCATATTCGAATCTGGCTGCAAACTATCATGGTCACTTGGAGGCTTCCTGCTCAAACATAGGTCGTATCCGGACCAAAGAGAACATAGTTGTCGTAACCCTCTTGATCGGCTCAAATCCAAACTCATTAGGGGGCTTCTTGATCATATTCGAATCACAGCTTAACCCCTTTTGGGTCTGACTTGGATCGTATTCGAATCAGGGTCATTAAAAACCTCTCAAGGTCATTTGGGGGCTTCCTGTTCAAACATAGGTCGTATTCGAACCAAAGAGAACATAGTTGTCGGTACCCTCTTGATCGGCGCAATGCCAAAGCCACTGGGGGCTATATGATCTTATTCGAATCTTAGTTTCACGCCTTTGGTCCGGTTTACTGATCGTATTCGAATCAGAAACCCCCAACTTTCAGTTATAAGGTTAATTTTGTTTACCACCTGTTATTCGTCTTATTAATTTTTTGTTGTTTCAACTTCAAATTGATCAGCATGGTCTTTTCACCAGCTTGATTATTTGGCAACAAATCGCCAAGGCATGATAATAATTAGGTATTCAGAAGCATTGACTTCTCAAAAAGACTGGGTTATCAACCTCATCACCCGGGTCATATAAACCGGTGGTCCGGTGGTCAAAGGTACAGGTATGGTCATTGTTTATAAACAGTTTCCTTATGTATTAATCCAAGGTTATTTCAACCTTGTTTTTTCTTTTTACATCTGGTTCTGTTTCCTACTATGGTCGAACTATCGGTCATATATCGGGTATTCTAACCCGTTCGGTGCTAAACCGCCAAGCAAGTTTTTATTTTGCTACAGGAACAGAGCTGAAGAATTGCAGAGGTAACCATAAATATGATGCATATATTAACATCAGAAAGCACAGAGTAACACACGGTGTCTTATGCACAATGGCATAGGCAGAATACATAGTGTTTTCAAAACTAATCTATTACAAGGCTTTTAAAAGCCCATGAAGATGGTCCTGACTCCTCCCTCGCCGGTTCACCGCCTTCTGCTGATTGGAAGCTGGGCTTTGACCAATCAAAACCGTTCACGGCAATAAATTCTGCTTCTTCGGCAATCAGGCCAGTCGGGTCAACTTCCGGAGCAAATGTATGTTCACGAACCGGCGGGATTAAATCTGTCACCTTGTACGAGGGAGTTGCCATCTTCTTATTTTCCACATCAAAACCCGGCTGATACTTGTCCATATTGGTTTCATCTCCAAGAATGGTCGCCTGAGGTTGAACTCCGCACACGCAATCCATGAAGTCATCTTGTTCAAATGGAGATCCGTCTTCCTTTATGGTAGGATATCCTCTGGCTACGTCCGCCGGGTCTAGATCTGGCACCCAAGCCTTGGAGCGGCTCAGGGCAGTCAAAGCTCCGGCTCTGGCACAGGAGCGCTTGACTTCTTGGAACCTGGCGGGTAAGATTAGCAGCTTCTTTAAGACATCGCTGAGCCGGTTGGGTCCTTGATTGGCAGGAGAGATAGCGGCAAGTGCCCGTTGTGCGCCAATGTACGATTACTCCACTAAGGTATACGCCGCCTTCAGTTTAGTCACGTTGTCTTGGCTCAGGTTCTTGCTTCGTGGGCCTGCACATGGTTTTTAAACAAAGGGTTAGCTAGCAGTTTGTATTCAGGGTCAAAAGAAGGTCAAAAAGGTCTATGCAGATGGCTTACCTAAGATGGTGGACACCATTTGAGACACCTGGTCCTTTAAGCCGGTCAGCTCTGTCGTAACCTTTTCAAGGGCTGCTTCAGCTTTCTCGGCGCGTTGTGTCGGCAGCGTTTTTTCCTCAGCCAGGTTTTCTTCTTGACAGTCAAGCTGGTTTTCAAATTTTCCGCCTCAGCAAGACTTAGTTGCAGTTTGGAGTCAACAGACTTGATTTCTGCTTCCTGATCCGCCAGCCGGGTCTTGGCATCAGTTAATTGCGAGCTCAATTCAGATAAAGCATTCTACAAAAATGTACACAGATGTATCAAGGTTTCAATTAAAGTCCAAGAGTCAAGATTCAAGTCCCAAGTACTTTACAAAGTAACATCACTTGACACTGGGGGCTAATGCATGCCAAAACAATTTCTTATGACTCTAAAATACTTCAAGTCCCAAGTACTTTACAAAGTAACAACACTTGGCACCTGGGGGCTAATGTATGATATTCAGCAAAGTCTCTAAAGGTTAAGCCGGATTACAATATTTGTTGGATTCGGTACAAGACAGTTATGAAATTCAAAGTACCGGCTCATTTATGGTTAAGTGAACCGGCCCTTGGGGACTACAGGTGAAGCTTTTTTATATTTTATTGGACTTCAGAAAAATCTAAAGGTAAAGTCTTAGCCTATATCATAAAGTCTACAGATCATTCCGATTTTCACATAATCTGAAGACTTGGGGGCTGGTAGAACATAAGTAAGCTGGAAGAACTTACCTCGTACTTCAGCTGCAATTGCTTGACCATTTCGATCTCTGAGTCACGGTTGGAGTGCACATGGCTGAGATAGCCGGATAATATGTCATTGGCATTCAGATGGCCATAATGCGAAATGTCAAAACGCACTTTCTGTCTCTCCAACGCCTCTTGTTTCGTTGTGTGACGAGCCAACACGGTGGGATTCCCCGGCTCAACAAAGCGGCTTCCAGTGATCAGAACGTCTTACGCAGACGGTGATGGCGGGTTGGCCGAGCTGGATGGTCCAGTTGCACAAGGATTAACGGTGGTATCATCAACTGACGGCTCAGGAGGATTTACTTCAGCGTTGACAGTCGGGTCTTCTAGAGCTTCAGTTAATGGAGGAGAAGGAGGCATGGCTGGCTCAAGTGCAAGGACTGGCAGGTCTTCCACCGGCTTAGTTACCTTGGCCATCTTGGACTTAGCTTGACCACTAAGAGAAATGTTATGGGACTGTCAGTACAAAGATACAATTTGAAAAACACGGGGGAAAGAGGATTTTTTCCTTACCCAGGGGCAGTCTTGAAGGCCGAAAATTGGGTTTGAGACGAGTCGCCAGAAGAGCGAGACACCTCCTACAAAGATAAAACAAAGTTAAGTAATGCAAGGGAAAGGATCTGTTAACAGAAATTCAAAGACAATGAAATAAACCTCATTCAAGCATTTTTGAGGAGTCTATGGAAGGACAGCAGGCGGTTCATCATCGTTCCAGGCCTAACAGCGGCTCTCATGTTGCTGTTTTTTCAAAAGAAAATGAGGGTCCAGATAAGCCAAAGGGTGTGAAAACCTTACTTTCCGGGTTACGACTCGAAGTTTTTGTCTTGGCAAATGGGTTGAGTCGGAGGAAATAGTTACCTCTTCTTCCACTGCCTGACTGGCCCCTGTGTCGCCCTGGCAATGATCAGTGTTAATAAGATTATTAAAAAGTTGGCCAAGGGAGTCAAGGGCTACCTCCGACTCAGAAGTATCATCAAGCTTCATCAGATTCTCAGCAGTGCTTTTCTTCTTCTTGGACCGCCGGGTCATTTTCTTGGTGTTTATAGCAGCAGCTTTAGCCTTCTTGGCGGCTTCGTGGTCATACTTGGCTTTCCAGAAATCAGATCTGGCCTGCAGATGAATAAACAAGATGAAAGGTTAGGCAGGTGCTTAACACGGCTGAGAAAAATACAAAGGGAAAAAAGATTAGAGGTTCTTTACCTCTGGCGCCGGGTTAAGCTTGCAGAAGGGGTTTAACCCGACCTTACTGCAGTCTTCATACTTTCGTTTACCAGAAGGGTTGACATTGCAATAATGTCTTCTTCGGTCAATTGAATGGAGCTATGACGAAGAGAGTCATTTGGGCCTCCACCATATTCATACATCAGTTTTGGTCGACGGCTTAGAGGGATAACCCGCCATGAGACCCAGTAATGGGTCAAATCTACTCCGGTTAAGCCATTCCCCAATAAGGCGTTAATCATTTTGATTGATGGGATCCGCTTCTTGCGTTCGGTAGCAGTAAGCTTGTCAGGGAGCGTGAATTTGGAGTCAAGACGCTCGGCGCGATAACCCAGCAGTGGCTTCTCATTTGCTGGTGAAGTGTCTTGACAATAGAACCAAGTCTGGTTCCAGTCTTTGGGATGACTCGGCAAAACTATGAGGGGGAAGATGGCGCCCTATCGATGATGTATTGAGATGCCTCCAAGTTCCAAGCTAGGGCCATTGGTGCATTCGTTCTGCCGGTTCAGATAAGAATACTCTCTAAAGAGTTCTACTGTCGGCTCTTCCTGAAGATACACCTCATAGAGCACTTGGAAGTTGTAGATATTGGATATGGAATTGGGACCGATATCTTGAGGATGGAGTTTGAAAAAATGGAGGACGTCTCTGAAGAACTTTGAGCCGGGTGGGGAAAAACACGGTTCATGTGGTCCGGAAAGACAATAACTTCACCATCTTTTGGATTGGGCCGTTCCTCGTCCGGGTCAGGTGCATGATAAGACATGACATTTTTTCCTAGCAAAAATCCTATGGAGAAGAACTCCTTCAAGTTGTCCTCGGTCATGGTTGAGGGAACCCAGTTGCAGACAGTCGGCGCTTTGGACGGCATGATGTTCAAAAAGGAACTAAAAGGAAAACAACATGCCGGTTCAATTCAATAATAATGTTGAAATTAAATGATAGTGGTTGAGGGAGTCCTGGATTAGGGGGTGTTCAGATAGCCGGACTATACCTTCAGCTGGACTCCTGGACTATGAAGATACAGGATTGAAGACTTCGTCCCGTGTCCGGAAGGGACTTTCCTTGGCGCGGAAGGCAAGCTTGGCAATGCAGATATGAAGATCTCCTACCATTGTAACCGACTTTGTGTAACCCTAACCCTCTCCGGTGTCTATATAAACTGGAGGGTTTTAGTCCGTCGGACAACGTACACATCAACAATCATACCATAGGCTAGCTTCTAGGGTTTAGCCTCCTCGATCCCGTGGTAGATCTACTCTTGTACTACCCATATCATCAATATTAATCAAGCAGGACGTAGGGTTTTACCTCCATCGAGAGGGACCGAACCTGGGTAAAACTTCGTGTCCCTTGTCTCCTGTTACCATCCGGACTAGACGCATAGTTCGGGACCCCCTACCCGAGATCCGCCAGTTTTGACACCGACATTGGTGCTTTCATTGAGAGTTCCTCTGTGTCATCGCCGTCAGGCTCGATGGCTCCTACGATCATCGATAGCGATGCAGTCCAGGGTGAGACCTTCCTCCCCGGACAGATCTTCGTCTTCGGCGGCTTCGCACTGCTGGCCAATTCGCTTGGCCGTCTGGAGCAGATCGAAAGCTACGCCCCTGACCATCAGGTCAGATTTGGAAGTTTAAACTACACGGCTGACATCCGCGGGGACTTGATCTTCGACGGATTCAAGCCACTGCCGAGCACGCCGCACTATCACGACGAGCATGATCTAGCTCTACCGTCGAACAGTGCCCTGGAGGCCGCACCCGCGTCAGCTCTGACCCTTAATTCGGAGCCAACCGCGCCGATCGAGGATGGGCGGTTGGACGCCACCTCGGGGGCTGCGACCCCAACGGTGATTGAGCCGAACACCAGCCCCGTACTCCATGAGACTCGTGACTCCAAGGAGCCGGACTCCTCTCCGGCCTCCGAACCCTCTGCGCCCCTGCCGATCGAATCCGATTGGGCGCCGTTCATGGAGTTCACTGCCGCGGACATCTTTCAGCACTCGCCTTTCGACGATATCCTGAAGTCACTGAAGTCTCTCTCTTTATCAGGAGAGCCCTGGCCAGACTACGGTCAGCAAGGTTGGGGTACGGACGATGAAGAAATTCAAAGCCCACCCACCACCCACTTTGTAGCCATTGTCGACGACTTAACCGACATGCTCAACTTCGACTCCGAAGATATCGACGGTATGGACTCCGATGAAGGAGATGATGAAGAACCAGCGCCTACTAGGGCCTGGAAAGCCACCTCGTCATATGACATATACATGGTGGACACCCCAAAAGAGGGAGATGGCGATGGAACAGCGGAGGATGACCCCTCCAAGAAACAGCCTAAGCGTCGGCTTCAGCAGCGCCGTTCAAAATCTCGCCAAAACAAACAAGGTGATTCCAGCACGGGAGATAATAACACTCCGGAAAGCGCCAAAGAAAACCCCCTCCAGCAAGATTTAGCACAAGAGGATGGAGAAACCAGCCCTCATGAGAGAGCGGCAGACCGAGAGGTCGAGGACGATAATTATATGCCTCCCTCCGAAGACGAGGCAAGCCTCGACGACGACGAATCGTCGTGCCAGAGGATCCCGTCGAGCAAAAGTGTTTTCAATGCAGGCTTGTGGCCACGGCAAGAAGCCTCAAGAAAAAACAGCAACAGCTTAGGGATGATCAAGATTTGCTAGTCGACAGATGGACTGAAGTCCTTGCGGCCGAAGAGCATAAACTCGAACGCCCTCCAAGAGCTACCCAAAGCGCAGGTTGCTACCCCGATTAGAGGAGGAAGCACTTGATGCGGCCGACCGGCCACCTCGTGGTCGCGACAGAGAGGCCTCTCGGCCCTCCACTCAAGCCGCACCCCGTACCAAGGCATGGGAATATGCGCCGGACTTACGAGACATGTTGGAGGACAAGGCAAGGCAAACAAGATCGATCTACGGATCGCGTGGGTGCCCCACGGCTCGAGACGGTAACCGTCACGCCGGCCACAAATTCGGCGGGGCCGAACACAGTAGACAAGGCTGATTGGAGCTACGTCACGATATAGCCCAGTACAGAGGCGCCGCACACCCACTCTGCTTTATAGACGAAATAATGGATCATCAAATCCCTGAGGGTTTCAAACCCGTAAACATCGAATCATATGATGGCACAACAGATCCTGCGGTATGGATCGAGGATTATCTCCTTCATATCCACATGGCCCGCGGTGATGATTTCCACGCCATCAAATACCTCCCACTCAAGCTTAAAGGACCAGCTCGGCATTGGCTTAACAGCTTGCCAACAGGATCAATCAGTTGTTGGGAGGACCTGGAAGCCGCATTTCTCGACAATTTCCAGGGCACTTATGTGCGACCCCCAGACGCTGATGACCTAAGTCACGTAATTCAGCAGCCAGAGGAATCGGCCAGGAAATTCTAGACACGGTTCCTAACAAAGAAAAATCAAATAGTCGACTGTCCGGACGCTGAGGCCCTAGCAGCCTTCAAGCACAATATCCGTGACGAGTGGCTGGCCCGGCACCTTGGACAGGAAAAGCCAAAATCTATGGCAGCACTCACGACACTCATGACCCGGCTTTTGCGCGGGAGAAGACAGCTGGCTTGCTCGTAGCAACAATATGACCAAGAACCCTGGTAATTCGGACACCAGGGACAATAGTGGCAGGTCGCGTCGCAACAAGCAGAAGCGCCGCATGAACAGTGACAATGCTGAGGATACGGCAGTTAATGCCGGATTCAGAGGCTCTAAATCCGGTCAGCGGAAAAAGCCATTCAAAAGGAATCCTAGGGGCCCGTCCAGTTTGGACCAAATACTCGACCGCTCGTGCCAGATACATGGCACCCCCGAAATGCCAGCCAATCACACCAACAGGGAGTGTTGGGCGTTCAAGCAGGTAGGCAAGTTAAACGCCAAAAATGAAGACAAGGGGCTGCATAGCGATGACGACGAGGAGCCCCGGCCGCCGAACAACAGTGGACAGAAGGGTTTTCCCCCACAAGTGCGGACGGTGAACATGATATACGCAACCCATGTCCCCAAAAGGGAGCGGAAGTGCGCGTTAAGGGACGTATACGCGGTAGAGCCAGTCGCCCCAAAGTTCAACCCATGGTCCTCTTACCCGATCACCTTTGATCGAAGGGACCATCCCACTAGCATCCATCATGGCGGATTCGCCGCATTGGTTCTAGACCCAGTTATTGACGGATTTCATCTCACTAGAGTCTTTATGGACGGCGGCAGCAGCCTGAACCTGCTTTACCAGGATACAGTGCAGAAAATGGGCATAGATCCCTCGAGGCCAACTGTACAGGCTCACTCACACTTGAAGTGGTCTTCGGATCTCCGAATAATTTACGAAGCGAGGAGTTAATCTTTGACATAGTCCCGTTTCGCAGTGGTTATCGCGCACTGCTCGGGCGAACCGCATTCGCTAAGTTTAATGCGGTACCGCATTACGCATACCTTAAGCTCAAGATGCCAGGCCCTCGAGGAATAATTATGGTCAATGGAAACACCGAACGCTCCCTCCGAACGGAGGAGCACACGGTGGCCCTTGCAGTAGAAGTACAAAACAGCCTCTCCAGGCAGTTCTCTAGTCCGGCCACTAAACGACCGGACATCGTCAAGCGCGCCCAGAGTAACCTACAATAAGACCGCCTGGCACGATCCGAGCAGGCGTAGCAATGCGGCCGCAACCCCAACCCTCGCAAAAAGGCGACGCCAGTACTTCGCGTACATAACTACGCTCTAGAGATACCATGGGCACAGGGGGAGGGGCAGCGTCATGGCACGCCCAAAACACGGCTTAAACTGTACCAGGGGCTGCCGATTTTTTAATTTTCTCTTGCTTTCAGGACTTCATCCTTCGGAAGGCCTGTTCGGCAGTTCAATTGCCGCACAAACGATGCAAGAACCAGGGAAGCAGACAAGCCACGCCGCATTACGGAACTCCCAGGTGGTCTCTATCACGAGCACTATACCCGTTCCGCATACTATTTCTGCAGCTTGCCCTTGGAGCGGACATGTTAACTAGTCCAACCTTCCACTTATCGCATTACTTGTATCGTTCTGCCTTGATCGCACCCCTTTTTAATAAACAATGCATAGCTTTCGTCTATTTTTGCATTACCTTTTTTTATATATGTTCCTTAACGACATGTTGCACCCGTACACGTTGGTACAGCCAAAATACGCCAGGGGCTTTAGTACCCCTCAATATGGTGTAAGAAGTCCGAACACTTTAACAAGTGCGGCATCCCGAACTTATAGCATTATATGCATCGGCTCCGAATCATGTCTTGGGTCAATAGTTGGGTTTGCCCGGCTCCTATGTTTTGGTGCCTTACGTTCCGCTATATCGGCTAAGGTAGCACTAGGAGAACCACTGCGATTGTGCCCTAGTTGAGCTGGGTCGAGCACCTTAGTGGAGAAAGCTAAAACTGACTGTCATGATGAAGCGAGAGCCGGTCACTGTTCGAGAGGTTTTTTCGAGTCCCTAAAGACTTATGCCGCTTAGGGCGAGGAGCCGGCTCTGTCCGGCCAAGGCGTGGATAGCGCCCCGAACTCGGTCTTCCGAATACCAGGGGCTTCGCCGAAATTTAAAATTATAGAATTCTATGGCTAAGTGAGAGTGTTCACGCATTATAGTCCGATTGCCTTGTTCGTTCGGCTAAGCGCCTCCCTCGAAGGACCCAAACATGGGAAAAAGAGCGCTCAGGTTTATCCCCGAACACCCCAGCACTAGCGGCACGGGGGCAGAAGCCGACGACTCGCCATCTCTCAGAATTGATAAACAGCCGCACAGAAGGTAATATTTTAAATTCCAACAGCATTGCTTAGCACATATAAACAAGTTTTCAGCGCACAGGACAAAACGAGCAAGTTTCACTCAAAAATTACATCCCTAGAACATTCATCCGCCACAAGGCGGGCACCCTTCAGAACATCCTTATAGTAATTCTCGGGCTTGCGATGCTCTTTCCCCGGCGGTGGCCCATCCTTCACAAGCTTCTCAGCATCCAGCTTGCCCCAGTGAACCTTAGCAAGGGCAAGGGCCCTACGGGCACCCTCAATGCAGACGGAGCGCTTGACGACTTCGAGCCTTGGACAGGCCTCCACCAGCCGCCGCACCAGCCCGAAATAGCTCCCAGGCAGAGCCCCTCCAGGCCACAGCCGAACAAAGAGGCCCTTCATGGCCTGTTCGGTCGCCTTGTGGAGCTCGACCAGTTGCTTCAGCTGGTCGCTCAGGGGCACGGGGTGTCTGGCCTCAGCGTACTGAGACCAGAACACCTTCTCCGTCGAGCTGCCCTCCTCGGCTCGATAGAATGCGGTGGCATCGGACACACTCCGGGGAAGATCTGCGGACGCCCCTGGAGAGCTCCGGATTCGGGTAAGTAACAAGTAACTCACGTTTATGTGTTTGCTTTGCATAAAGAATGCCTTACCCACCGCAATCTTCTTCACCTCATCCAACTCCTGGAGGGTCTTCTGGGATTCGGCCTTGGCAGATTTGGCATTTTCAATAGCCACCGCGAGCTCTTGCCGCACCTTGCCAACCTCGACCTCATACTTCTCCCGCTCGGTGCGCTCCGAGGCTGCCCTATTCTCGGCCTCGACCAGCGCTTGCTTAAGGGTCGCCACTTCAGACGTGGCCCCTAAAATAGCCACGATAATCATGTCATTCTTTGCAATTGCACCTTTTTATATATATTTAGAAACAAGGTATTTCTTACCTTTATTATCCTCGAGCTGCTTCTTGGCACGCTCGATCTCTTGCTCGGACTGCTCGAGGTTCTACTTTAGCGTGTCCACTTCCGCAGTCAGTGCGGCGAACGCAAGCACGGAAGCCTGCATATGCATATTCACTCATTTTCGTTAGACTCCTGTGAATTCTATTTGATCCTCTATTCGGATTTTCTTCCCGAACGCCAAACAGAGCATCAGGGGCTACTGTCTATGCGGTACTATTATTTACACATTCTTTACTTACCTCAAAGCCTGTCAAAAGGCTAGTACAAACTTCAGTCAGTCCGCTCTTGGTGGACTGAACCTGACATACTTGGTCCAGAATTTTGTTGAGGCTGGACAGTTCGTCCCTGGTGCCTTTAGGGGGCGGCTTTTGGCCTGGCCAAGAGCTTTTGAATCCGGCATTTACTCTCTCGCCCTTCGTGCTGTCTTCTTTATTCCGGCGTTTGTTATTGCTGTTGTGCCGGGATTTCCCATTTCCATCTCTAACTTCAGATGTACTGGGGTCGCTGGTGCTGCATCTGGCTAGCCAGCTGTCCTCCCCCGCGCAAAAGCGGGTCATGAGGTTTGTTAATGCGGCCATCGTTCTCGGCTTATTTTGGCCGAGGTGTATGGCGAGCCATTCGTCATGGACGCTATGCTTGAAAGCTGCTAACGCTTCGGCGTCCGGACAGTCGACAATCTGGTTCTTTTTAGTAAGAAACCTGTTCCAAAGCTTTCGGGCTGACTCTCCGGGCTGTTGAGTTATATGACTCAAATCGTCCGCATCCGGAGGTCGGACATATGTCCCTTGAAAATTTGCCCGAAAAGCGTCTTCGAGCTCTTCCCAACTTCCAATGGAGCTTTCGGGGAGGCCTTTGAGCCAGGGACGAGCTGGCCCTTTGAGCTTGAGGGGTAGGTACTTGATGGCATGGAGATCATCTCCTCGAGCCATATGGATATGAAGGATGTAGTCCTCAATCCAGACCCCGGGGTCTGTTGTTCCGTCGTATGCCTCTATATTTACGGGCTTGAATCCCTCTGGAAATTTGTGGTCCAGCACCTCATCGGTGAAACATAGGGGGTGTGTGGCACCCCTGTAGCTGGGTGTACCGCGTTGTTCGGATGTTTGTTGTGTTGCATTGTATGCTGGGGCGTGCTTGTGTGGTCCATAGATGGATCTTGTTGCAACGTCCTTTGGGTGCGAGCCCTCGCATTGGTTGCATGTTGTATGGTGAGCGGCGTTGTATGCCACTCTATGTTGGTAGAGGGGTCGTCTATCCGACTAGGTGGCTTCTTTGATATTTGGTTGCGGGGGGTCTGAGGCCTCCTCATCGAATTCGGGTAGCAGCTTCCATTTTGGGTAGCTTTTGTAGGGGCGATTGTCGCCGTACCTTGCTGCTGTGTTGAGTATTTTACTCCATCTAATTTGGAGTGTGTCTTGCGCGGCCTTGAGCCTTTGCTTCTGCTTTCTCATACTCCTCGCGGTGGCAACAAGCCTCGTATGGGCAGTCTGTTGCTCCGGGTGCTTGTCCGGCATTATGTCGTCCGGACCATGATCCTTGATAGGATTTGTTTGTTCGGTTTGATTATCCAGATTGCCATTGTCCGGCAGCGGTTCGCCCTGCTTCAGCGCTGGGTCTGTGTGATCGCTATTTCTGTTCGGGCGGCGCTTGCGTCGCCGCTTTGACTGCTTTTCGTCCTTCCGCTCCTCGTCGTCATCTTTTGGTGCATCCACCATGTATACGTCATATGACGAGGTGGCGTTCCATGGCCCAATAGGCGCTGGTTCTTCATTGTCTCCTTCATTTGCTTCCATACCGTCAATGTCTTCGGAGTCGAGGTCGAGCATGTCGGTTAAATCATCGACGGTGGCTACAAAGTGGGTGGTGGGTGGGCTTTGAATTTCTTCATCATCTGCATCCCAATCTCGCTGACCGTAGTCCGGCCAAGGATCTCCTGATAAAGAGAGAGACTTTAGTGATTTCATAATATTGCCGAAGGGCGGGTGCTGAAAGATGTCCGCGACAGTAAACTCCATGATCGGCGCCCAATCAGATTTGATCGGCAGAGGCGCGAATGGTTCAGAGTCCGGAGAGGAGTCCGGCTCCTTGGAATCATGAGTTTCGCGGAGTGCGGGGCTGGCGTTCGGCTCAATCGCCGTTAAGATCGCAACCCCCGAGGTGGCGTCCCACCGCCCATCCTCGATCGGCGCAGTTGGCTCCGAATTAAGGGTCGGAGCTGACGCGGGTGCGGCCTCGAGGGCACTGTTCGGCGGCAGAGCTAAATCATGCTCGTCATGACAGAGCGGCGCGCTCGGCAGTGGCTCGAATCCGTCGGAGATCAAGTCCCCGCGGATGTCAGTCGTGTAGTTTACACTTCCAAATCTGACCTGACGGCCAGGGGCGTAGCTTTCGATCTGCTCCAGACGGCCAAGCGAATTGGCCCGCAATGCGAAGCCACCGAAGACGAAGATCTGTCCGGGGAGGAAGGTCTCAGCCTGGACTGCATCGCTATCGATGATCGTAGGAGCCATCGAGCCTGACGGCGATGACACAGAGGAACTCTCAATGAAAGCACCAATGTCGGTATCAAAACCGGCGGATCTCGGGTAGGGGGTCCCGAACTGTGCGTCTAGGCTGGATGGTAACAGGAGACAAGGGACACGAAGTTTTACCCAAGTTCGGGCCCTCTCGATGGAGGTAAAACCCTACGTCCTGCTTGATTAATATTTATGATATGGGTAGGACAAGAGTAGATCTACCACGAGATCGAGGAGGGTAAACCCTAGAAGCTAGCCTATGGTATGATTGTTGATGTGTATGTCGTCCTACGGACTAAAACCCTCCAGTTTATATAGACACTGGGTAGGGTTAGGGTTACATAGAGTCGGTTACAATGGTAGGAGATCTACATATCCATATCGCCAAGCTTGCCTTCCACACCAAGGAAAGTCCCTTCCGGACACGGGACGAAGTCTTCAATCTTGTATCTTCATAGTCCAGGAGTCCGGCTGAAGGTATAGTCCGGCCATCCGGACACCCCCTAATCCAGGACTCCCTCAGCGGCCTTCCTTTTCTTCTCTCCCCCCGCTGGAGGGCGAGAGGTCTCTTCTTCTTCCTCCTCGTCTTCACAGGAGGAATGCGCCTCAGAACCGTCGGATGATGGATCCGACGCCTCCTGGCGCCGGGCACTCTTTCGAGTCCCCGCGGCCTTTTTTGTGGCCTTCTTCTCCGGTGCCACATAGGGTGCCGGAACCAGCAGCTTCGCCAAGCGAGCATCCGCTGGGCCTTCGGGCAAACGAGCCGGACAGTTGATCTGTCCGGATGTCACCTGCCAAACCTGTCAAAGGTAAGGGAGTTTAGATCCCGCATGGAGTCAAACTATGAAAAACTGATACCCTATAAAAGGAAAAAAACAGCTTACCGCGAGAGCATGACGCTGCGCACTGAATCCGCGATCCTTGGTAGCGGATGTGGGAGCCTCGGTGCCCTTGAAAAGCACCTTCCAGGCATCTTCGTACGTTGTGTCGAAGAGCCTGCTCAGGGTTTGGTATCGCGCCGGGTCGAACTCCCACAGGTTGAAAGCCCGTTGTTGACACGGGAGGATTAAGCGGATGAGCATAACCTGGACTATGTTGACAAGTTTGAGCTTCTTGTCCACTAGGGTTTGGACGCATGTTTGGAGTCCGGTCAGCTCTCCCTTCTTACCCCACGACAGGCCCGTCTCCTTCTAGGAGGTGAGCCGCGTAGGGGGTCTGGATCGAAACTCAGGGGGTGCGACCCATTCAGCGTCGCGCGGCTCGGTGATGTAAAACCACCCCGATTGCCACCCCTTCAGGGTCTCCATAAAGGAGCCCTCGAGCCAGAGGACGTTGGCCATCTTGCCCACCATGGCGCCTCTGCACTCCGCCTAGCTGCCGTGCACCACCTTCGGCTTGACGTTGAAAGTCTTGAGCCATAGGCCGAAATGGGGGCGGATGCGGAGGAAGGCCTCGCACACGATGGTAAACGCCGAGATGTTGAGGACGAAGTTCGGGGCCAGATCGTGGAAATCCAGGCCGTAGTAGAACATGAGCCCCCGGACAAATGGGTGGAGAGGGAAGCCCAGTCCGCGGAGGAAATGGGGGAGGAACACCACCCTCTCATGGGGCCTAGGGGTGGGGATGAGCTGCCCCTTTTCGGGGAGCCGGTACGCGATGTCGTTAGATAGGTATCCGGCCTTCCTCAGCTTTTTCATATGTCCCTCCGTGACGGAGGAGACCATCCACTTGCCTCCCGCTCCGGACATGGCTGGAGAAGGTTGAGGTGAGGAGTGCGGACTTGGGCGCTGGAGCTCGAGTGCGCAAGAATGGATGGGCGAAGGAGGAAGAAGGCGTAGGTGAAAAGGTGGATCTTTATCCCCTTATATGGGTGGACGCAACTACATGTCCCCACCAGCCTGGTAAGACTCGCTTATCTCCAAGCGCCATAATCAATGGCGCGGTTGGGTTACCCACACCCGTATTGATGAGAATCCCGGGATAAGGGGACACGATCTCTGCTTTAACAAGACGTGCCAAGGAAACCGCCTCGCATGACGTGCTGAGGTGGGGTAATGAAACGACTTGGATAAAGGCTTGGCCGTGGTGTGACACGCTACTAAATCTGAGAACGGTTTCATACTTAAACCATACTTGAACCATACCCGTACATGTATCTCTCAAAACCATACTTGAACCATACCCGTTTAATGCTATTTTTAGCCCAACCAAAACTAAACCATTTATTTTTTCACCCAAACCAATTTAAACCCAATACATAACCGTGGGTTTAAACCCAATACGTCAGCAGATTAGATTGGTGTAAATATTATTCTCGCTGTGGCAATATGTGGAAACTTATTTTGCAAAGCCGAACACTATCTTTGTGTTCAAAATCTTTTATGAAGTACTTGGAGGAGGAACCCGCCTTGCAATGCCGAAGACAATCTGTGCGCCGGACTCGTCGTCATTGAAGTCTGGTTCAGGGGCTACTGAGGGAGTCCTGGATTAGGGGGTGTTCAGATAGCCGGACTATACCTTCAGCCGGACTCCTGGACTATGAAGATACAAGATTGAAGACTCCGTCCCGTGTCCGGAAGGGACTTTCCTTGGCACGGAAGGCAAGCTTGGCGATGCAGATATGAAGATCTCCTACCATTGTGACCGACTTTGTGTAACCCTAACCCTCTCCGGTGTCTATATAAACCAGAGGGTTTTAGTCCGTAGGACAACGTACACATCAACAATCATACCATAGGCTAGCTTCTAGGGTTTAGCCTCCTCGATCTCGTGGTAGATCTACTCTTGTAGTACCCATATCATCAATATTAATCAAGCAGGACGTAGGGTTTTACCTCCATCGAGAGGGCCCGAACCTGGGTAAAACTTCGTGTCCCTTGTCTCCTGTTACCATCCGGCCTAGACGCACAGTTTGGGACCCCCTACCCGAGATCCGCCGGTTTTGACACCGACAATGGTACAGGGGAGTAATGGCGGCTTAAGTAAGGGCTAATGTCATATAAGGAAAAGTAAGCCGGTGCAACAAGCCGCCATGACTACAGACATTTGAGAAAGACCAGCGACGGAATTGGTTAAGTGTGGAGACAAACAGGTTTCTTAACTTCTGGATATTATTCTGGATCAAGTGGCCATTCAAAATGAAAAAATTTCTATACCTAAAAATATAGCCCAGATGAGTTCATCAGTTCTAATGCGGCCTTTGTACCAGAAAAAGGGGTCTACTAATGTCAAGAGTAGGCACCAAATAGCTACCGCATAAAGCATACATCTCTTTTTGGATCAACAAGAGGCGGCAGTGGAAGAACTGCGAAGAACCATGAAGAACTATGAAGAACATGCAGGAAACCTAGAAGCTCTAATGCGGATCTGAGGAATGGAGGGCGGATACTTACGGCCACGGATCCTCCACGGAAGGTCGCCGCCTTTTCTCTGAACCGATTCTGGTTGATGCAATGACCAAGGTCGACGACGACGAGATGCTCTGCGACGGCGGCAGAGCTCGAGCAGCAGCGGAGGTCGCGAGAGGAGGAAGACGAAGAAGAGAGGAGAATGAGAAAAACTGGCCGCGTGCCTATTTATAAGGGGAAAAGCGAACAGGCGGGCGCGAAAATCGAGGAAGACCCAAATAATGGTTATCCAACTAAACGAACGCCTCGATTCTCGGGAGGCAATAAAGATGAAGATCAGTTGAGAGATGACGTCATAAAAGTTTTTTGTGTTTTCAATAGATGGCATCATGGCGGATTACAAAAATCTCTGCGAGGATAAGAAGATGGATTTTGTGTAAGTGTTGGAGATTGACAAAGAACAAAGTTCAAAGTCAACCTGGGGCCTAATGTTGGGGATATAGCTATCAGTTATGACCCGCCCAGGAGGGGCCGGGTCAAGCCCCAATGGCGGGTCACAAAGGAAGCCCAGTAAACACTCAAGGTGATAGTTTATTAAATCTTATAGAAGGCCTAAAGGCCTAGAAGCGGCTTAAAGCCCAATATTGTAAACCGCCGTTTGTAAGGAAAGGCATGTAAAAGAAGTCACCGAGCCGGACACGATTTATGAGCCGGCCGGGACTCTGTAGGCCACCAGGCGTCAACCCGTGTATATAAGGGGACGACCCGGTGGCAGCTTAGGGCAAGAAACAAGAGATCGATAACCAAGCCGGTGAACTAGCCTCTTGGTGATCGAAACCCCAGCAATACCAACACAACTAGATGTAGGCTTTTACCTTCATCATAAGGGGCCGAACTAGTATAAAACCTCTCATGTCCCTTGCCCGATTAACCCCTTTAAGCTTCCTAGTTGTGATGGCCCTACGACTAAGTCCTTTTGCTAGGACATCTGCCGTGACAATTCCACGACACAATGGATCAAAATTGCAACATATAGCCTTAACATTCGAACAAGAATGAACGAATGAATTCCAAAGTAAATCATCACACTTCCATAAGTTGAGAAGCCACTTAGATAGGGATTGATGAATAAAACAACAAGGTAAGGATATGAGCAAATACTTGGTAGGGATTACCCAATCACAAACCAAATATCTGCGGAAGAAATACTAGAGCTACATGAATTCCCACCTATGAAACTCCCGAAACTTTCTGGTTATGCAATCGGGTGTTGGGGATACAGGGGAAGCATAATATCTCACCCAAAACTAGCAAATCCTACATCCAACTGTATCCATCCTTCAACACATAACCAAGAAACCTTCGGAAATCATTTACCTCAACCTTCGAAAAGCATCCGTTATACGAGTTATGGCAATACTCCCGAACTCCCGCCCCAGTACTGGGTGGCGACGAGGTTATCTCACCAACAACTACATAAAGGAGATTTTCAATGTCGGCGAAACTCAGGTATTCCAGAACTGCAACGATAAAATTGTGACGACAACACCTCGGAGCTCAACTCCCCGGGACACTGCCACAACCCCTAAATGTCAGGAGGCACCAAGAACAATGTTCTCGTCACAAAACCATCAGAATGATTCCAAGATACCCATGTGATCCGAAAAAATTAGTGAAATTTGAGAAGAGAATAATCAAAACTCTACGTCAGGAGGCCTCACCAGAGCGACGAAGGGACTAAGGAGTAAAACGAATCCTATTCTCCGATATATATAATCCTATAAGACTCAAAACATTTTTCTAGACTCAACAACGCCAACGATTCGATCAAGCAGGGGGCTCCTAAGTCGGGGAAGGCTCTGATTACCAACTTGTAACACCTACGATGCGGCTATATCTCCCACGTGTCGGAGCACGACTTAGAGGCATAACCGCATTGTAGGCATGTCGCAAGAGGGGTAATCTTTACACATCCCATGTACTGAATAAGCAAGAGATAAAGAGTTTGCTTACAATCACCACTTCACAAAATACATAAATATAGCATTACATCATCCAGAATACAATCAAGGTCCGACTACGAAACCAAAATAAAAACAACCCCAAATGAGAAAGATCCCCGATCACCCCAACTGGGCTCCACTACTGATCGTCTGGAAAGGAAACATAGTAACGTCCTGAATCCTCGTCGAACTCCCACTTGAGTTCGGTCACATCCCCTGGACTGGCATCATTGGCACCTGCATCTGGTTTTGGAAGTAATCTGTGAGTCACGGGGACTCAGCAATCTCACACCCTCGCGATCAAGACTATTTAAGCTTATGGGTAGGAAAAGGTAGTGAGTTGGAGCTGCAGCAAGCACTAGCATATATGGTAGCTAACATACGCAAAATGAGAGCGAGAAGAGAAGCAAAGCACAGTCGAGAAGATATAAGATCAAGAAGTGATCCTGAAACTACTTACATTCAAGCATAACACGAGACCATGATCTCTTCCCGGACTCCGCCGAAAAGAGACCATCATGGCTACACACGCTGTTGATTCATTTTAATTAAGTTAAGTGTCAAGTTCTCTACAATCGAATATTAACAAATTCCCATCTGCCCATAACCGCGGGCACGGCTTTCGAAAGTTCAAAACCCTGTAGGAGTGTCCCAACTTAGCCCATCATAAGCTCTCATGGTCAACGAAGGATATTCCTTCTCCCAGGACGACCCGATCAGATTCGGAATCCCGGTTACAAGAGATTTCGACAATGGTAAAACAAGACCAGCAAAGCCACCCGAATGTGCCGACAAATCCCGATAGGAGCTGCACATATCTCGTTCTCAAGGCACATCGGATAAGCAATCCGTACAACTAAAACCAACCCTCAAGTTTCCCCGAGGTGGCGCTGCAAGGGGCTCTAGTTTGGACCAACACTCAGAGGAGCACTAGCCCGGGGGTTTAAAATAAAGATGACCCTTGAGTCCGCGGAACCCAAGGGAAAAAGGCTTAGGTGGCAAATGGTAAAACCAAGGTTGGGCCTTACTGGAGGAGTTTTATTCAAGGCGAACTGTCAAGGGGTTCCCATTATAACCCAACCGCGTAAGGAACGCAAAATCAAGGAACATAACACCGGTATGACGGAAACTAGGGCGGCAAGAGTGGAACAAAACACCAGGCATAAGGCCAAGCCTTCCACCCTTTACCAAGTATATAGATGCATTAAAGTAAACAAGATATAATAATGATATCCCAACAATAATCATGTTCCAACAAGGAACAAACTCCATCTTCACCTGCAACTAGCAACGCTATAAGAGGGGCTGATCAAAGCGGTAACTTAGCCAAACAACGGTTTGCTAGGACAAGGTGGGTTAGAGTTTTGACATGGAAATATGGGAGGCATGATATAGCAAGTGGTAGGTATCGCGGCATAGCAATAGAGCGAGCAACTAGCAAGCAAAGATAGAAGTGATTTCGAGGGTATGGTCATGTTGCCTGCAAAGTTCTCCGAGTTGACGTAAGCTTGATCCTCGTAAGCGTACTCAACGGGTTCCTCGATCACGTACTCGTCTCCCGGCTCTACCCAAGGCAAGAACACAAGCAAAGGAGACAACAATCAACCATGGTGCAATTTGCAAGCAACATGATGCAAAACATGGCATGATATGCGGGATGTGATATGCAATGCATATGCGTGCTCCGGAAGGAAAAGATTGAACCAGGCCTCAACTTGGCAAACCAAAAGTGCCGCTGGAAAGATGAGTTGATTTCGGTCAAAATCAATATAAAGATCCCGGAAACGGATGCACGGTTTGCAAATGGCAAGCAAAACAATATTGGCACAATTCTGTGATTAACAGCATGATACCATCTAGAATGCAACAAGAAACTAAGATCATGCACTCCAACATAGCAACAAAGCACATGGGAGTGATCTACTCAAGATGCTTGACAAAAGATGAACACTGAGCTACGGCTAAATCACACAATAACAGGTTCAAACAAGCATGGAAAAAGTGCAAAAGATAACAGCATCACAGACTTAGTGAAAATAACATGTCAGGATTTAACATCAGGAAGCAATATTTAGAGTAAGATATCAACATGCTACAGGAATAGGACATAGCAATACAAGGCATGGCATGAATATACTCAAAGCACATAACAAAAGTTCCTTACTGACAATAGGCCAAAAGGGCACAGAAAACATGATGGCACCCATGTAAACATAGCAAGTTTCGTTAACAGATTCAGACTTAGCAGAAACCTGGACATGGCAAAAACAGAATTATGAAGGCACATTTGCGAGCTCGATGCACTCAACACAAGGCATTGCATGACAAACTAAGCATACTACCAGCAAGAAGACATGATCAAGAAGCTAACCATGGCAAGAACAATCTCATAGCATGCATGGATCAACTACAACAACCTTGGCAAAATTGATTAACACGTAAACAATCTGCCAGGAACATTTTATAGCAAAAATAGAGCAAGATTGAGTCATTCTAGGGTACTCCATAAATTCAAACAGGGACATGGATGGATAGAGCATAACCATATGCCCAAATCATCCTTACTGAACATACTCAAAAGAAGCATGGATCACTATGTAGCAACATGAATACATGTCATTAAAATAACAGCAGGGAAAAGACGGAAATTCTAAGTCCCTGAAATCAGCAACATCACGAGAGCTACTTTGCATGCTTGTGCTAGTCACCACATTGATCACAAAAATACATGGCATACACCCCTATAAATATGGCATGGCATATCCCAAAACACATGTAGAACTCATGACCATATGCAGCACACAATAAACATGGCAAAAATGACAAATGTTCAAGATCTGTTAAGAAACAGCACCTAACATTTTATAGCACTCTTGCAACAGTCATTTGGGCATCAAGATGGACTCAAACAATCATGGTGCAATGGAATAAAATGAAGAGGGCATCCTAACGAACATTTTGATATAAGGCATGCCCAAACGGAACTACAGATGCAGAGTTATGACATGATGAATAGTGCTCCAGGATGTAGAAAAAAATGACTTAGAGGGAATTTCGGGTCAACCCTATTCTCCAGATCCAGATCTGGCGGCACGGATTATGAGGTTCGCCGGAGAGGGAGATTGCGGAGGTCGGAGTTCTCGCTGGAGAAGCTCGGGGTAGTTGGGTCCGGGCGGATCTCGCCGGATCCGGCCGGAGCTGGTGCGGGCGATGGCGGAGGTCGAAGGCCACGGCGCGGCCGGACGGCGGCGAACGGTGGCCGGGCGGCGCGGTTGAGGTCGGGCTCAGGCAGTGGGGCCGATGCGGGGAGGCGCGGGGGCGCGGGCGGCGGCGACCCGGGCCGGGAGGGCCCGCTGCGGGCCGCGGCGGGCCAATGATGGACGCGGCGTGGTGGCGCCATGTGGCAGGCGCGGATTAGTTCAGGCGCGGCGGCGGACGCGTCCGGCCGGCGGCGGACGTGTCCGGCGGCGCGGAGGAGCGGGGCTAGGGTTGGACTGCGCGAAAAATCGGAGGAGTGCACATATTTATAGGTAGATGGAGCTAGGAGGGTCCAAATGAGGTGCAGTTTTCGGCCACGCGATCGTGATCGAATGGCCAAGAGGATGGAGGAGGTTTGGATGGGTTTTGGGCCACTTTGGAGGGGTGTTGGGCTGCAACACACACGAGGCCTTTACGGTTCCTCGGCTAACCGTTGGAGTATCAAACGAACTCCAAATGGCACGAAACTTGACAGGCGGTCTACCGGTAGTGTACCAAGGCCGCTTGGCAAATCTCGGTCCAATCCGAGAATGTTTAACACCCGCACACGAAAAGAGGCAAAAGGGGGCGCCGTAGGACGTAGGAGCGCCGGATTGCAAAACAGACAATGGGGAAAATGCTTGGATGCATGAGACGAACACGTATGCAAATAAGATGCACATGATGACATGATATGAAATGCATGACATGGACAAAATGCGAAACAAAGACAAAACCCAACCACGAGGGAATATCATAACTTAGAGCCGAAAATGGCAAGGGTTGGAATACAAATCCACATATGTAGCCCCCAAGTGCCGGGTTCTCATGCTTGCAGCAACCTGGGACTTGTAATTGCCTTATGCTCATGAAAACTTCAACCAGTGTAGCCCCCAAGGGTCGGGTCATTATGCAATAATGAGCAGGGACTTTGTAGATATAACCATGTAAACTTTGAACAGCAACGTGTAGCCCCCAAGGGCCGGTTTAGTAAGATAATACTGAGCTGGGACTTTGTATATAATTTATTGATAATAACATCATATAATATAATCTCCACCATGGGGCTTGAACCCACGTCCACAAGGTTAAGAGCTTTGTACTCTACCAATTGAATAGTGGACCATTCAATATAATGGATTAATGCTTGTGTACCTTGAATTTTTGATAGGAGCAATTGGTAGCCCCCAAGGGTCGGCTCATTATGATGTGATGAGTCGGGTCTTCAATAAGGCCAGTAAAAAATGACTTTGCATTAGCCCCCAAGTGTCATGGTGCATGCTGGCAGTGACAGAGGACTTGCATATTTGATTTAATCTCAACTTGAATAATATAGCTCCCAAGTGCCGGGTCGTAAGCCTGCAGCGACTCGGGACTATTCCTTCCATTGTAGAATAATTTATATCCATTAATAAAATAATATCCATTGCGCTGAAGCGACTTTGAAAACCTCAATCGTAATATTGGTTATTGATAACCATAATAAAAATCCAGCCATGTTGGCTATTAAAGATTTGAATAATATAACCCGGTTTGGAAAACCAATTCCTGTGATATTGAATCGTACTGACGGTTTAGGATACCTGTGCAGTAAGGGTGATAACCCAATCTTTTAGAAGCCAAAAACTCCCAAATGTTTATGATTGTCATATATGGCGACTTATCATCCAAAGTCAAGCCGGGTTAATCGAAACCACACTTGTACTTAGATTTGAACAAAAAACGTCTCAAGACAAAACCAAAGATTGTTTGCAAAAACTTAAATCAAATAAAAATTGAGGTTTCTGATTCGAATACAATCAATAAACCGTTCCAAAGGGGTTAAGATAGGATTCGAATACGATCATGTAGCCCCCAGTGGCTTTGGCGTTGCGCCGATCAAGAGGGTACCGACAACAATGTTCTCTTTGGTTCGAATACGACCTATGTTTGAACAGGAAGCCCCCAAATGACCTTGAGAGGTTTTTAACGACCCTGATTTGAATACGATCCAAGTCGGACCCAAAAGGGGTTAAGCTATTATTCGAATACGATCAAGAAGCCCCCTAGTGAGTTTGGCAGTGTGACGATCAAGAGGGTACCGACAGCTATGTTCTCTTTGGTTCGAATACGACCTATGTTTGAACAGGAAGCCCCCAAATGACCATAATAAGGTAAGCCGTAAGGCATGATACCCATGTTTGAACTGCGCATCATGGCAGCAAGTTCTCTTTGGCCACTTTTAATTTTTCTGAGAACTCGAATCTTGCAAGAGATTAATTCTTTTTGAACCGAAACTTTAAATCGGATTTAAAAGCTTTCAAAACTTTGTGGGAGACAGATTGTCCTTGAGCCAGATGTTTGAACCGGATTTGAGAGCTTAAAAGCTTTGTAAGATACAAATTTACCTTGAGCCAGATGTTTGAACCAGATTTGAGAGCTTCAAAGCTTTGCGGGAGAGAGATGTCTCTTGAACCGGATTTTAAACCGGAACCTTTATTTGAACCGACTATTTTTTGACGGCCTTTAAATTCTCATCAATATGGCGGTGTCCTCCGGAACCTGGTTATCATTCCCTCCAATGACCCGGAGTTGCCAAGTCATGTCATTGTAGCCCCCCGAGTCTTAAGACTACTTGAGGAGTTGGCTTGGGACTCTCCATATTTGTTCGTGATATAAACCGGTATGAGTCCTTCAATAGCGCAATGATATAATAACCCCATCCTACATTGGGGAACTTACAAGCCCGCGTAATTGCTCTTTTAAAGAAAAGAATATGTAATATAAAAATATATTGGATGGATTTCACCTGATATGTCAGGCCAGTAGTTATCCACCGCAGAGTTGATGATTACCACGGTGAAGCTAAAATCAATCGCAGTTGAGTCGGTTGCGGGAGTAAACAGATGAGCCGGCCGCGACGTTGTAAGCAGGTGCGGACGAGAGAGTTGGCCGCGGCGTTGGAAACGGCTCAGACACTGGCGAGTCGGGCGCGAGCGCAGACAATGAGCCAGTCGCGTGCGCTGATGTAGTGGGAGAGGCGACTCGCGTATGTATCCATCGATCAGCACGGCACGAACAAGCGCTAGTGCAAAAGTGATGTTGATGCGCGCCCCTTATGCGACATCTTGGTAATGAATAATGGTTCTACAAAACAAAGAAATTCACAAACCAGAGTAATTGTTCTCAAATGTTTTAATATGTGCTAAAAATAGATAAGAAACATAGCACCTGGTAGGCTTTGTCCCACGCAAGTAGATGCACTCTGCGTCTGACAATAATTGAGCAGATCTTTGGGTTGTACTATACTAGTACTAGTACTGATGTTCCATTGAGCCTTAAGACTGTACTGTCCACCATGAGACTGTTGCCTGAATCCCGTGAGTAATAGCAGCCACAACAAAAGCCAGAGTAATAACACCACTCAACGGGCAGGGCCACGGAGGCGAAGGCAGCCGGGCGGCTCTTGGGCGTGACCGCAGTGGTGACGGAGGCAGCCGGGTTGGAGCAAAGTGGCGGCATCCGAGGCGACTTGTGGTACAGTCGACGTAGGCGGCTCATCGTAGAGGCCAGACGCAACAACGGCTCACAGGCAGCTTCACAAGCGGGTCAGAGCTACAGGCGGCAATTTGGGCAGAAGCAATTTAGGCGTGACTGCGGACGGAGGCTCATAGGTACAACGGCAGCGGCAACTCAAAGCCGGCCGGCTCAACGGCCGAGGTAACGGCTCAGCAATGAACGCGGAGAACTCAAGGCCGGAGCAAGATGTGGCGATGGCAGCTCGCAGCAGACACAGGCGGCTCAAGGCTGACTCGATGCTGCACGGGCAAAGTGAGGCCGCTGGATCGCGATGATAGCTTGACACAGCGGTCGAGGAAGAGGCCCGCGGCCGGGCGGGTCAATGGCGACGACGGCTCAAGGGAGCAAGGCTGGTGTCACTCGAGGCGGTGGGCCAGCAAAGGCGGCCCGACACGCGGCCTGGAGCCGGAGGCAGGGCCGGCTCGATGAGGTGCTGGCGAAGCGGGTTGGTGAGGCATGGCCATGGCGACTCAGCAGCAGAGGTTGGCGGTTCAACGCGACGGTGACAGAGGTGAAAACAGTGACGACGACAGCTACTCAGGTCGGTTCTTGGCGGAGGCGGCGTTTGAGCGGCGGTTCAACGCGACCAGAGCAGGCTCAGCGTGTTGTAGCTTTGTGCGGCCGTCAGAGTTGAGTCCGAGGAATCTCGATGGCGGCTCAACGCAGCTGCTGGTGAGGAGGCTCGCGGGCGGTCAGCGGGTTGAGGCCAGCTGGCGACTTGTGGCTGTGACAAAGCCAAGGCGTCTCAGGGCGAGGCCGTGCTGACTCGGCCGCGGTACAGCCGGCGAGAGGCGGGCCACGGCAAAGCAAACGGCGAGGCGAGCCAGCGGATGATGGAAAACAGAATATGCAGACTGTGTCCGTTTTCAAGTCGTTGTTGTTTTGGGAAAAAATCCCCCTTGGCGTTCTCACATGACGGTCGGCCTGATCGTGAGTAGCCTTGGGTCTTGAATCCTGAGATGTATTACGGTGTCTCACCTAATTTTGCACTGATTTGATTCAGACATAGATATGACTTTGAGGTGTCTGCCAAGGTCAACGGAACTTGCTCGGAGGTGGCACCTATCTTTGGCGAGTCCTATCTTTAGACAAGACCAACACTAATTTTGATTGACAAGTAAATCCACCGACGACTGACGATGGCCTAGTAGATCAGATCAGGAAGAATGCCCATGGCGGTGCCTATAATCCCATGATCTTTTTCCTCTTGAACCTCAACAATTCGCGCCAACGTGCATGCCACGGCGAGGCGGAATCGGAGTCAGGTGACTCAAAGCCCGCGGTGATTTGGAGCGATGAAGGCGAGGCCGTGGTAGCAGCTTCAGGTGCCTTGGTCACCACGAAGACGGAGCACAGCCAAGGCGACTCGTGCTGCTGCTAAAGAAAGGTCACGCAGAGAAGCACGGGATGGCGGTTCTCTGGCAGCGGGTCGATGTAGAGAGGTTCTCCGGTGGTGACTCAATGTGGGACGGCGACTCGGAAGTAGTCGTGGGTCGGTGAAGTGGCGGAGGCGGCCAGCGACCAAGACTGCTTGGCGCGGCGGATCAGAGGAGGAGGCGTGGTGGAAACAACTTGGAAGCGGCTGCCCACAAGCGTCTTAATGAGACCGCAGCGGGCTAGCCCCGCATGGAATGGTGTGGGAAGTCGTGGCAACTCGCCCGCGGCAGGCCATGAAGAGAACGAGGCCGGATGGCGACTTAGAATGGAGATGAGCCGGCAACAGCAATTTGGGGAGGAGCAAGGTCAGCTATCCCCATAGGCGACCAGCGATTCATTGGGATAGCGGTTCTTGATAGCATCAGAAACGTCTTGTGCTGCAGGTGAGGTTGCGGCAATAGGAGGTAGAAGCCAGCAGCTTTTGTTCCATGTTTTTTCAAGATTCGGTTGACCCTCTGCTTCATGGGAGAAAAGTCACTTCTTTTTTTTGAATCTGTTTTGCTCCAACTATGAACCGCCGCGTCGGCCAATCCTGATTGGAAACAACTCTTTTGACTTGATTCCGGCCCATCTTCAGGTTTATCCTGGCTTACCAGTCTTGTTAACTTAGCAATTTTGCGGCAGCGCGACTGACGCAACCTTAATTTCTTGAATTCTTTTTCATCCAATTGATCGCGAGCTTTTCGATCCCTGAGAAATCCCTCCAAGAACTCAACACCACCGTGCGGTAGCATGAAGGGGTCGATCGGAATCAAGAGACGCAACACGCAAGACGAAGATTTAGACAACTTCGGGCCCCGGGAAACATCATCCGGTAACAACCCTACATGTTGTTTGTGTCTAGGTCTCATTATCATCATGAGGGACTCGCCGTAACTCCGGCTCTCCTAGTTGTGTCTAGACTTAATGATTATTCAACTTCTTCCTCTTTGGGTGCCCTGCCCCTCCTTATATATGTTGAAGGGGCGGGTTACATGTAGAGCCCAACTCGGACTTAAGACTTAACTATTTTGACTTCTCTCCATGGGCTTCTCTCCATGGGCTTCTTAACGTTTTGGGATTCTTAACTGGACTTACAATCTGGCTTACCATCCGGCTTCACTGTCCGGCTTAACTATCCGGCTTAACTGTCCGGCTTAACTGTCTGGCTTAACTGTCTAGCTTAACTGTCTGCTTAACTGTCTGGCTTAAACATTCTGCCGGCTTACAGTAAATAATCGGCCGGCTTACATGACTATGTCTGCCGTCTTACATGACTGTGTCTGCTTGCTTAGCCTACTTAACTGTTCCCGCCAGCTTATAGTCTGTCGGGTCACCAATAAAACATTAAGTCCTAGCTGGGTCATATCCCCGGTCGGGTCACACCGCGGGGTATATCCTCGACAGAATACGATGAGACCTTCTCACCCGTAGCAATGCTTAAGTCCGTCTGAATCATGTTAGCAATTGCCACATTCTATGATTATGAAATTTGGCAAGTGGATGTAAAGATTGCATTCCTGAATGGATTTCTGGAAGAGTTGTATATGATGCAACCTGAAGATTTTATCGATCCAAAGGGTGCTAACAAAGTGTGCAAGCTCCAGTGATCCATTTATGGACTGGTGCAAGCCTCTCGGAGTTGGAATAACTGTTTTGATAGTGTGATCAAAGCATATGGTTTTATATAGACTTTTGGAGAAGGCTGTATTTACAAGAAAGTGAGTGGGAGCTCTGTAGCATTTCTAATATTATATGTGGATGACATATTGTTGATTGGAAATGATATAGAATTTCTGGATAGCATAAAAGGATACTTGAATAAGAGTTTTTCAGTGAAAGACCTCGGTGAAGCTGCTTATATATTGGGCATCAAGAACTATAGAGATAGATCAAGACGCTTAATTGGACTTTCACAAAGCACATACCTTGATAAAGTTTTGAAGAAGTTCAAAATGGATCAAGCTAAGAAAGGGTTCTTGCATGTGTTACAAGGTGTGAAGTTGAGTAAGACTCAATGCCCGACCACTGCAGAAGATAGAGCGAAAATGAAAAGTGTTCCCTATGCTTCAGCCATAGGCTCTATCATGTATGCAATGTTGTGTACCATACCTGATGTGTGCCTTGCTATTAGTTTAGCAGGGAGGTACCAAAGTAATCCAGGAGTGGATCACTGGACAATGGTCAAGAACATCCTGAAATACCTGAAATGGACTACGGATATGTTTCTCGTTTGTGGAGGTGACAAAGAGCTCGTCGTAAATGGTTACGTCGATGCAAGCTTTGACACTGATCCGGACGATTCTAAATCGCAAACCGGATACGTGTTTATATTGAACGGTGGAGCTGTCAGTTGGAGCAGTTCTAAACAAAGCGTCGTGGCGGGATCTACGTGTGAAGCAGAGTACATTGTAACACCCTTGATGCGGCTATATCTCCCACGTGTCGAAGCACGACTTAGAGGCATAACCGCATTGAAAGCAATGTCGCAAGTGAGGTAATCTTCACACAACCCATGTAATACATAAGGGAAAGAGATACATAGTTGGCTTACAATCGCCACTTCACACAATTACATGAATAAAGCATTACATCATCCAAATACAATCAAGGTCCGACTACGGAACCAAAATAAGAGAAGACTACCCCAAATGCTACACAGATCCCCGATCGTCCCAACTGGGCTCCACTACTGATCAACTGAATAACGGAACAACATAACGAACACGATCTTCATCGAGCTCCTCCTTGAGCTTGGTTGCGTCACCTGCATGGTATCATCGGCACCTGCAAGCTGGTTATGGAAGTATCTGTGAGTCACGGGGACTCAGCAATTTCACACCCTCGCGATCAAGACTATTTAAGCTTATGGGTAAGGTAAAAGGTATGAGGTGGAGCTGCAGCAAGCGACTAGCATATATGGTGGCTAACATACGCAAATGAGAGCGAGAAGAGAAGGCAAAGCACGTTCGAGAAACTATGATCAAGAAGTGATCCTAGAACAACCTACGTCAAGCATTACTCCAACACCATGTTCACTTCCCGGACTTTGCCGGAAAGAGACCATCACGGTAACACACGCGGTTGATGTATTTTAATTAAGATCAACTTCAGGTTTTCTATAACCAGACATTAACAAATTCCCATCTGCCCATAAACGCGGGCACGGCTTTCAAAAGTTCAAATCACTGCAGGGGTGTCCCAACTTAGCCCATCACAAGCTCTCACGGTCAACGAAGGATATTCCTTCTCCCAAGACATTCCGATCAGACTCGGCATCCCGGTTACAAGACATCCTCGACAATGGTAAAACAAGACCCGCAAAACCACCTGAATGTGCCGACAAATCCTGATAGGAGATGCACATATCTCGTTCTCAGGGCACACCGGATTGTCCAAGGTTCCGGTAGACTAGCCCAAAGTTGCCCCTGGTGGCCACCGGCAGCTGACAGGTTGGACCAACACTCAGAGGAGCACTGGCCCGGGGGGGTTAAAATAATGATGACCCTCGGGAGCATGACTCCCAAGGGAAAAGAAAAGGCTAGGTGGCAAATGGTAAAACCAATGTTGGGCCTTATGGGAGGAGTTTTATTCAAGGCGAACTATCAAGGGGTTCCCATTATAACCCAACCGTGTAAGGAACGCAAAATCGGAGAACATAACACCGATATGACGAAAACTAGGGCGGCAAGAGTGGAACAAAACACCAGGCATAAGGCCGAGCCTTCCACCCTTTACCAAGTATATAGATGCATTTATATAAATAAGAGGTATAGTGATATCCCAACAAAATAACCATGTTCCAAACATGCAACAAGCTCCAATCTTCACATGCAACTAACAACGCTATAAGAGGGCCTGAGCAAAGCGGTAACATAGCCAAACAACGGTTTGCTAGGACAAGGTGGGTTAGAGGCTTGGTTTAACAATATGGGAGGCATGATAAGCAAGTGGTAGGTATCGCAGCATAGGGATAGCAAAAGAGCGAGCATCTAGGAAGCAAAGATAGAAGTGATTTCGAGGGTATGGTCATCTTGCCTGAGATCCGGAAAAGAAGAAGAACGAGTCCATGAGGAAGACAAACAGACAAAGTCGAACGAATCCTCACAACACGACGTTACCGGATTACCGAGAAGTACACCGAAGCAAACAACATAGTAAACAACCAACACATGAACATGGCATGATGCACAACCAAGTATGATGCATGTCCGGTTTAAAGAGGGCATGGCATGGCAAAGTGCACAAGCAATCCTACAAATTAAGTGGATATTGACGAAACACCACATTCAAGTTATTTAGTTCAATCTCGTTTATGTACCCAACAATATTAAATGTTGTTAAACATGGCAAGAGGGTGAAGCAAATGAAAACTACCTATCTAGGCAAGTTTAAATGAGGCCAGAACAACAAACAACAAGTCCGGAAACTCCTCATGTGCATATTTTGGTTATGGTACTGTTCTGCCCTAAACCATATTTTATAGTTGTTAAACATGCAAAGTGAGGCCACCATGTTAAACTAGGCAAAATTCTATCCCATTTACATATAAAGTTTATTAAAATCCGAGTTACGGTTATTTAGTTATGAAATAAAACGTTTTAACATGGCGTTAAGTGAAATAAACGCAAACAACAATTTAAACATGTTTAAACATGGATGAAAATGGCATATTATGAAACTAGATGAAAAACTAAGCATATTTCATATATAAAGTTTTTACAAAAGATGCATGGTTGGTGATTTATTAAATGCATGGACTCTAGGGGCTTTTCTGCAAAACTGACGTTCTCTGGGAAAAATAGGAAAACGTTCTATGTAAAAAAACATGATACGGGCCGGATCTGGTTGGCCCAACAGTAACCGGCGCTGGGGGAAAGCATCTCACCCCGCGGGCCTGGCCCATTAGATGGAGGCAGGCCGAGCCTTGGCGAGGCAAGAAGAGGCCCCGTGTGGCTACGTGGTTCTCCTCCACGCTGGCAGAGGAACAAGTCAACGCGCGCTGGAGTTGCTGCGGGCTCGAGGAAGAAGTAGAGGATGTCGCAAGAAAAAGGGGTCGATCCCCTGTGTCCGGTGCAGAAGCGAGCAGAGGCCGACGCCGACGGGGACCAAGGCGGCGCGGCTGATCCGGGTACGGGCGCGGCATCCAAGGCAGGACCCGCCGGATCCGCGGTGGGAGCTACAAGGTCATGGCACGGTGCTCCGGCGGCTGTCAAACAAACGGCGGTGGCGCTGGTTACACAAGAGAAGGGGGAAAACGAAGGAGAGGAGAAGGAGGGCTCGCAGGACGGGGCTCACCTATCCTCGGGGTGCCGGCGACCGTCGGGCAAGGCGGCGAAGGAGACGAGCTCGAGGCCCAAGTGGGCGTCCATGGCTAGGCGTCGGGTGCCTGTGAACGAGAGAGAGGCTCTGAGGCTCTATGGTGGCTGGCTGCTGCTGCCGGGGTGGGTTGCTGGTCGAGGTAGCCGGCCGGCGTGGAAGAACTCAGACGCCCATGGCATTCTCCCCTGGTTGGCCGCTGGTGCTGCTCCGGCAGGAAGCTGGAGGCGCACGGGAGGCTCGGGCGCGAGGTCACCTGTTCGGCTGCTGCGGCACGGGAACGAGGAGGCAAAGGGGATCGGGCGCGGCTACGCTGGTCTCCGGCGAGGAGTGATTTGGAGGCCTCGGGCACGAGGAAATCGGCGAGCGATGCGGGTTGGTTGGCTGCAGAAAACAAGGTGGAGTAGATTGGAAAGGATCCCGAGGGAGATGGAAGAGAGTGGCGGCGGCGGAGGATCCCTAGAAATTAGGGATTTGGTCTGCGGATAGACTAATATATATGGCGGGTAGGTTAGGCTAGGGGCTATCTCGTCCCTCCGATCGTAATTGGACGGACGGAAAAATATGTTAGGAAGTCCAAATAACAAAACGGAGACGTTTTGTAGATGTTTGGGGATGATTCGGACACAACGGTGACGACTGCTCGGTTCGGGTCCGGGACAACTTTTCGGACACGCGCAAAGGGGGTTGCGGGCTGACGAGAGAGGTTAGGTTGGACCTGGCGGTAGGTAGTGAGCTGTGTAGATGGTCTCGAGCTGAGAGAAGAGAAGAGAGGGAGGCTCGGCGACTGTTTTCGGAGACCGAAAACGTCCGACGTTAGACCGGCTATATTGCCGCTATAGTTAAATGTTCGGGCGTCAAACAAACTCCGAATGCGATGAAACTTGGCAGGCCGCCTACCTACACTATAATAAGACCGCACGCCAACTTTCAACCCATTCCGAGAACATTTTCCGGCCACTTATAAAATAATATTTCGGAGGTGCCGCGGGCGCGTGCAAGTGTGTCTGGGTCAGAACGGACAACGGACGGAACTGGGGGAACCCGGACGGATGCAAGTTTTGAAAACATGAAGATGCAATGCACATGATGACAAGACATGATGCAACACGCAAGCGAATGACATGGCAACGACAGCGAATAACTGGAAGACACCTGGCGCATCGGCCTCGGGGCGTCACAACACTCCACCACTACGAGAGGATCTCGTCCCGAGATCTAGGATGGCACCGGGGAGAAACGGAAGAGGAAGAGGTAAAATAAAGTTGCTTCTTTGATAAACGAGTGAAACCAAGACCCTTGAGAGGTTAAACGATTTCGAGAAAAGAATACAACGGAGATGAACAAAGTTGAAAACAATCCGTTAGAAAAGAGGAACAAGGGTCATTACTAGAACCTTGTAGGTTGAAAGGCATAAGAAAAGTGTTACAAAGGACAAGAAGTACATGCAAGTAGAAACGAGATGCAGAAGGAACGATAATGATCAATTACGACAACACTCCGGTTAAAACAAGATAGAGGAGGAAAAAGAATGATATAATTTGTACAGCACTCCGACTGCAAATGGAAGGAATTAACAAGAACTTGACAAGATGAGAGGATACTTGATGAAATCAACAACACGCTGCCTCCGGAACTATTGAAAAAATGGCACAAGGGGTAAGAAAGATTTCAGACAGCACTCCGGTTGAGTAAGGAGGTAAAACTTGATAAGATGAGAGAACTGGAATGAAAACACGACACTCCGGTTGAATGGATAAGCAAAGGAAAGAACATGATCTTCACAATACGAGATGATGAGTGAAGAGAGCATCATCACAATGCCTCCGAGAAAAATGAAAGAATGCAATGAAAAGAACGGAGAAGAAAACAACATGTTCTACCTCAAATGAATTTGAGAGAGCATCCTTAAAAAGAAGGGTTGAACGGAGTTGTTGGGAAATCAACAACGAAAAGAACAGGCTTGTTGAAGGCTTATGGAAAACATCTCAAAAACTTGAGGTGAAAACCTGCCACAAACGCAAACAATTGCTTGCTTGAGAGTGACGGAGAGATGAAAACAACTTTCATCACGAGAATAGGAGGAAAACTTGGATCATCGATAAACACCATAATTAGCAACATTCCTTAGGGAAGGTTTTAGGTGAAATATAACCCAAGATAACTCCAATGAAGAGATTGATGGATTTAAAATATCTCATTGTTGACAACATGTGAATCATGAAACATGAACTCAAATTATGAAGAATGACATAGCACCACCTCAAATGATACGGTAGAAAGAATTGCACTCCGGATTGCAATAAGAAGAATGCTTGATCTCCTTTGAAAAGAATCTCGATGAAAACTTCGAGAAGGAATTAAATCCTTTATGAACCATCATGTAGCGCCTCCATGAAGAACTCCGTTAAACAAAATGATGATAAAAAGAAAGAGAAGTTGAAAACACAAGGTGAGGCCTTGTACCGATTTTTGACGAATCTCCGTGGTGAAATAATTGAAAAAGGTTGGAACTCCGGGAAAAAATAAGATGAAACAATTGAAATCAGGAATTTGATGGGCCTCCGGAATAGGGAATTGAGTTCACTCGATGAAACAAGAATAAGAATTACATTATGCTTATCCTTCACCGATTAAATTGATGACAATCAACGGATTTGGCACACTACTTATTCTTGTAGAGAGGATTAATATAGATATTGCATAATTTTGAGAAGGTCTTCGATGATCCACCGGTAGGACGACATAACGGATGAATCGATAAGGAAAAGAAATCTTGAACGAACCACCGTAAGAATAGGAAGTGAACGAAGAAAAGATAAGGAAACACCGGGAAGAATTTAGCAAATGAACGAAGATGCTTGAGAGAATTTAGATACATGAGAACGAAGGGATCACGAACTGATTAGAGATCAGTTGAACGATGCACCGGTAAGATTGGAGAATGCTAACTGATAGCTGAGAATGAATAAACCTGAATTGATGGACTTCGGATAGCAAACTGAGAAAGACTCTTGAATTACTCCGGATGGGTGAAAAGAATATCTCACAATCGAAAATAATTATGAGAGGAGGGCAACAAGCTAGAATCACGAATCTTCGAGAGACGGATAAGATTGAGGAGAAACTTTTCTTTGGTCTTCAAAATCTGAGAATGACGACGAGAAACACCACCATGAATTGTTGAGATACTCCAGGAGAATGAAAAGCGAAGAGGTTGAGCCAACGATGAAAAGAATTAGAAAGATCTTGGAGAAACCATCTGACTGATGATGAATCATTCTTACGTCAAACTTCGAAAAAAATTGAGAATAACTCCGGGAAAATAAGAAGAGTCAGGTAAGGTCCTGGAAAAAGACCTGTGGGTTAGGGCTCACTCGAAATAAACACCATTGAATGATTTAAAAGAGAGATTGCACCGGTTGAATTAAATGGCTTGAATGATATAACATCCCCGAAAGAGCTTTAATGAATGTAGAGTGGAAACATGAATCTTCGAGATATCTTGAGCACTCCGGAACAATTGAATAGTGAGAAGTGGAATGATTATGAGGTGCACCGGCAAGAGAAGGTATTTGAAACAAGGAAAAGGGATATGATCAACACCAAAAGCTTGATTTGAATCCACCGGAGAAGAAAATAATGGAGAATGATCAACGAGTAGAACATCTTCAAGAGAACCACCGGGTAAGAACGTTGACGGAAAAGAATGGAGAGAATTCACATCAATAAGATGAATACTTGATTAAGATACATGAGTCCTTGAAGAAACAAGGGTGGGAGGGTGGGAAAACAAAGGCAAGCTTGGGGCGGAAGAAATGATTGCCGTTGAGAAGAACTGATAATTGATCTTGCGGATGTTGAAATGAACGAATCCACTTGAAGAGGAACACGCCGGTAGAAAAGAATTAACATGACAAACTCGATGGTCGAGAAGGATTAGTACTCCCATAGGAATATGAGAACACCGCTTAAGGAAAGGTATGGAATCAACATTTGACTTCGAAGCAACTCGAATACCACAACTCAAAACAAAATGAAGGATTGGCTTGCAAAATAAGCCAGAACAAACATACGATAGAGATTTCGTCCGAAGTTTTCGTGGTGGGGCCTACACGGGCTCGATCGTACAGCACCATCATGAAGGCAGTGCACATGACATACGAAGCGTCCCCGAGTCGGCATAGCCAAGGACTCTTTAAGACACAACAAGACAACTGTAAAACCAACCGTGGATAGGCGGACCACTAGACGTCGAACCCCAATTTCATATCATACATTTGTCGGAAAGATATCTTAAGAGCTACTTGAATTCCCACTTATAAACTCCCGAAATTTTCTGGTTATGCATTTTCATATCATACATTTTCCGGCCACTTATAAAATAATATTTTGGAGGTGCCGCGGGCGTGTGCAAGTGTGTCTGGGTCAGAACGGACAACGGATGGAACTGGGGGAACCCGGACGGATGCAAGTTTTGAAAACATGAAGATGCAATGCACATGATGACAAGACAAGATGCAACAGGCAAGCGAATGACATGGCAACGACAGCGAATAACTGGAAGACACCTGGCGCATCGGCCTCGGGGCGTCACATACATAGCTGCTTCTGAAGCAGCAAATGAAGGAGTCTGGATGAAGGAGTTCATATCCGATCTAGGTGTCATACCTAGTGCATCGGGTCTAATGAAAATCTTTTGTGACAATACTGGTGCAATTGCCTTGGCAAAGGAATCCAAATTTCACAAGAGAACCAAACACATCAAGAGACGCTTCAATTCCATCCGCGATCAAGTCCAGGTGGGAGACATAGAGATTTGCAAGATACATACGGATCTGAATGTTGCAGACCCGTTGACTAAGCCTCTCTCACAAGCAAAACATGATCAACACCAAGGCTCCATGGGTGTTAGAATCATTACTGTGTAATCTAGATTATTGACTCTAGTGCAAGTGGGAGACTGAAGGAAATATGCCCTAGAGGCAATAATAAAGTTATTATTTATTTCCTTATTTCATGATAAATGTTTATTATTCATGCTAGAATTGTATTAACCGGAAACATAATACATGTGTGAATACATAGACAAACAGAGTGTCACTAGTATGCCTCTAGTTGACTAGCTCGTTGATCAAAGATGGTTATGTTTCCTAACCATAGACATGAGTTGTCATTTGATAAATAGGATTACATCATTAGGAGAATGATGTGATTGACTTGACCCATTCCGTTAGCTTAGCACTTGATCATTTTAGTTTACTACTATTGCTTTCTTCATGACTTATACATGTTCCTATGACTATGAGATTATGCAACTCCCGATTACCGGAGGAACACTTTGTGTGCTACCAAACGTCACAACGTAACTGGGTGATTATAAAGGTGCTCTACAGGTGTCTCCGATGGTACTTGTTGAGTTGGCATAGATCAAGATTAGGAGTTGTCACTCCGATTGTCGAAGAGGTATCTCTGGGCCCTCTCGGTAATGCACATCACTATAAGCCTTGCACGCAATGCAACTAATGAGTTAGTCGCGGGATGATACATTACGGAAACGAGTAAAGAGACTTTCCGGTAAGGATATTGAACTAGGTATTGAGATACCGACGATTGAATCTCGGGCAAGTAACATACCGATGACAAAGGGAACAACGTATGTTGTTATGCGGTTTGACCGATAAAGATCTTCGTAGAATATGTAGGAGCCAACATGAACATCCAGGTTCCGCTATTGGTTATTGACTGGAGATGTGTCTCGAGCATGTCTACATAGTTCTCGAACCCGTAGGGTCCGCACGCTTAATGTTTGGTGACGATTGGTATTATGAGTTTATGTGATTTGATGTACCAAAGGTATTTCGGAGTCCCGGGTGAGATCAGGGACATGAAGAGGAGTCTTGAAACGGTCGAGACGTAAAGATCGATATATTGCATGACTATATTCAGACATCGGAAAGGTTCCGAGTGATTTGGGTATTTTTTGGAGTACCGGGGAGTTACGGGAATACGGGGAAGAAGTATTGGGTCTCATGGGCCAACTAGTGGAAGAGAGGAGGCAGGGCGCGCGACCTCCCTAGTCCAAACTGAATTGGACTAGGGGGCGGCCCCCTTTCCTCCCTCTCCTTCCTTCTCCCTCTCCTCCTTCCTTTCCTCCTCCTAGTAGGAGTAGGAAAGGGGTCCTACTCCTACTAGGAGGAGGACTTGTCCTCCTGGCGCGCCCTGCAAGGGCCGGCCGGCCTCCCCCCTTGCTCCTTTATATACGAGGGTAGGGGGACACCCTAGAACACACAAGTTGATTGTTCCAAGCCGTGTGCGGTGCCCCCTCCACCATAATCCACCTCGATCATATCATAGCGGTGCTTAGGCGAAGCCCTGCGTCGGTAACAACATCATCACCGTCATCACGCCGTCATGCTGACGGAACTCTCCCGTGAAGCTCTGCTGGATCGGAGTTCGTGGGACGTCATCGAGTTGAACGTGTGCTGAACTTGGAGGTGCCATGCGTTCGGTACTTGTATCGGTCGGATCATGAAGAAGTTCGACTACATCAACCGTGTTCTCATAACGCTTCCGCTTATGGTCTACGAGGGTACATGGACGATACTCTTCCCTCTCGTTGCTATGCATCACCATGATCTTGCGTGTGCGTAGGAATTTTTTTGAAATTACTACGTTCCCCAACACATCCTGTGACGGCCTCCTCCTCCTCACCCCCTCCAATGACCGCTTCAGCATCTATAACCCGGCCACGCGTCAGTGCGCTCCACTTCTAGGCCTCCCCAACAGTAGTCTCATCAACATCGCCGCGTTGTACCTGCATTGCCCGTCCCGCGAGTACTGCATCTTGTACTGGGAACATATACACCAAGCTACCTACTATATCATTATGGTAGGACGGAGGGGCTCGCCGAGGTGCATTGGAGTTCCTTCAGATACCCCTTCCATCGAGAAAGCTATGTTGGTTGCACGCACAATTGATCCTACTAATTTGGTGTGACGCTCCGAGACCGATGCGCTAGGTGTCTTGCAGTTATTCGCTGACATTGCCATGTCTTTTGCTTGCGTGTTGCATCTTGCCATGCCATCATGTGCATTGCATCATCATGTTTTCAAAACTTGCATCCGTCCCGGTCTCCTCGTTTTTTCCGTTGTCCGTTCTGAGCCCAGACACACTCGCACGCGCCTGCGGCACGTCCGAAATATTATTTTATAAGTGGCCGAAAAATGTTCTCGGAATGGGTGGAAAGTTGGTGTGTCGTCTTATTATAGTGTAGATAGGCCGCCTGTCAAGTTTCATCGCATTCGGAGTCCGTCTGACGCCCCAACGGTTAACTATAGCGGCATTATAGCCGGTCTAACATCGGACGTTTTCGGTCTCCGGAAACAGTCGCTGGGCCTCTCTCTCTCTTCTCTTCTCTCAGCTCGAAACCGTCTACACAATCCACTACCTACCCCCAGGCCCATCCTAACCTCTCTCATCAGCCCGCGGCCCTCCTCGCGCGCACGTCCGGAAAGCTTTCCCGGACCCGACCCGTACAGTCGTCACCGTTGGGTCCGGATCATCCCCAAACATCTACAAAACGTCTCTGTTTCCTTATTTGATCTCCCTAGTCTATTTATCCGAGACCGTCCGGTTAAGATCGGAGGGTCCAAATGCCCCTAAACTTAGCCCTTTTGCTATTTATAGATCAACCAATAGCCTATTTTGGGCAAACCCTAAAATCTAGGGACTTGTCCCTGCCGCCGCCGCCGCACTCATCTCTCAAATCCCCATCGGGATCCACCCTGATCCACCAGCCAACCGAAGCCGTCTCCTCCTTCCTCGTTTTCCCCGTCGGGCCAACCATCTCCTCTCCCTCGATCCACCCATTCCCGCAGCTCCTCCCCAAGGCTTCCAGATCGAGCGAGCTCGATCTCCACCAGCAGCGCCTTGGTTGCCCGCAGCTCCGTCGCCGCCGGGAACGAGTCCCTCCGCCCCGTCAAGTTCCTGGCGCCTCAGCCTCACCCTCGCGACCCCGCTGCCTCCAATGAACGTCATCGGCGACCACCTACAGCAAAACCCGAGCACCCCATCGCCGGACGTGGGGCCGCGACCCCTGCCAGACCTCCTCCCTGCCCGAGGTTGCTGCCTCCTCGTCGTCTTCCTCGAGCATGAGCTCACACCCGAGCACCTCGCCCTCTAGCTTCCTCGCAATCCGTGCCAGGTGCCCCTTCCCTGCGCCTGAAGTCAGTCAGCGCCACCATCTTCAGAGACGGGCTCCCATCGGCCGGATCCGACGCAGTCCCCGCGTCCCCGGCCATCTCCGGTGTTCCCACACCTGCGGAACCCCTCGCCAAGTTCCCCTCCTGGAGCCGCTCCTGTCCGCTGCTGCTCTTCTTCGTCAAGCCCACCGCCACCCGGAACAGTCTTCCCGCGCCCTGGATCCGGTCGTTCTGAGCTTCCCCATGCCTGAGAGCCCGCGCCGGCCATCTTCCTCGTCGGAGTGCCCCGTTTCCTGCCTCCTCTGCAACCGGGGTGTCATCTGCTCGTCGTGGTCGTGGTCGCGTTGACCGCGCCCTGCCTTCTCCAAACCACGACTGGCGCTTGTTGACCCGGCCTTGTTCGCCCTCCCGTGCCAAATTGCTCGGCCTACCTACACCGGGTGGGCCTCAGCCTGTTGCGTCCTGCCTTGGCCCCTCCACCGAACTGGGCCCCAGCCCGGGGTGAGCAGCCCAGTCAATCCAAAATTTCAGCCCGTTATGTTTTTTCCTGTCCAGCAATTTTAGTAATTATCCAGATGCTGCCTGTTTTGCAGAAAAGCCCCTAGAGTTCATTCATATAATATCTCACAAACCGTGCATCAGAATTAAACAAACTTAACATGAAAAATGCTTAGAATCTTGTCTAGTTTCATTATATGCCACTTTCATCCATGTTTAAAATTTTTAAAATGTTGTTTGCATATATTTTGCCTAATGCCATGCTAAAATGCTTTATTTCATAACTATTTAACCGTAGCTCCAAATTTAATAATCTTTATATATAAATGGGGTAGAAAAATGCATAGATTATTATTATGGTGATTTTACTTTGCATGTTTAACAACTCTAAAATATGCTTTAGGTCAGAACAATACCAAATCCATAAATATGCACATGAGGATTTTCCGGACTTGTTGCTTGTTGTTCCGGCCTCATTTAAATTTGCCTAGATAGGTAGTTTTATTATGCTTCACCCTCTTGCCATGCTAACCAACATTTAATATTGTTGGGTACCTAAATGAGAGAGAACTAAATAAGTCATGTGGTGTTCTGTCAATATGCAACTTGTTGCATATTGAGCTCCACTTAATTTGTAGGATTGCTTGTGCACTTTGCCATGCCATGCCTCATTAAACCGGACATGCATCATACTTGGTTGTGCATCATGCCATGATTATGCGATGGTTGTTTACTATGTTGTTTGCTTCTTTCCGGTATTGCTTCTTCGGGTTGGTTCCGATAATGTCGCATTTGTGAGGATTCGTTTGACTACGTTTGTTTGCCTTCTTCATGGACTCGTTCTTATTCCTTGCGGGATCTCAGGCAAGATGACCATACCCTCGAAATCACTTCTATCTTTGCTTGCTAGTTTCTCGCTCTATTGCTATGCCACGATACCTACCACTTGCTTATCATGCCTCCCATATTGCCATGTCAAGCCTCTAACCCACCTTTTCCTAGCAAACCGTTGTTTGGCTATGTTACCGCTTTGCTCAGCCCCTCTTATAGCGTTGTTAGTTGCAGGTGAAGATGAAGTTTGTTCCATGTTTGGAACATGGATATGTTGGGATATCACAATATCTCTTATTTTAATTAATGCATCTATATACTTGGTAAAGGGTGGAAGGCTCAGCCTTATGCCTGGTGTTTTGTTCTACTCTTGCTGCCCTAATTTCCGTCATACCGGTGTTATGTTCCTTGATTTTGTGTTCCTTACACGGTTGGGTGTTATGGGGACCCCTTGATAGTTCGCTTTGAATAAAACTCCTCCAGCAAGGCCCAACCTTGGTTTTACCATTTGCCTCACCACCACCTACTTTTCCCTTGGGAGTCACTCTCCTGAGGGTCATCTTTATTTTAAACCCCCCCCGGGCCAGTGCTTGTCTAAGTGTTGGTCCGAAACGGGCAGCCTGCGGGGCCACCTCGGGGAAACTCGAGGGCTGGTTTTACTCGTAGCTTGACATATCCGGTGTTGCACTGAGAACGAGATATGTGCAGCTCCTATCGGGATGTCGGCACATCGGGCGGCTTTGCTGGTCTTGTTTTACCATTGTCGAAATGTCTTGTAACTGGGATTCCGAGTCTGATCGGGTCTTCCTAGGAGAAGGAATATCCTTCGTTGACCGTGAGAGCTTGTGATGGGCTAAGTTGGAACACCCCTGCAGGGTTTTGAACTTTCGAAAGCCGTGTCCGCGGTTATGGGCAGATGGGAATTTGTTAATATCCGGTTATAGAGAACTTGAAACTTAACTTAATTAAAATGCATCAACCGTGTGTGTAGCCGTGATGGTCTCTTTCCGGCGGACTCCGGGAAGTGAACACGGTTCTTGAGTTATGTTTGAACGTAAGTAGTTTCAGGATCACTTCTTGATCACTTGTAGTTCACGACCGTGCTTTGCTTCTCTTCTCGCTCTTATTTGCGTATGTTAGCCACCATATATGCTTAGTGCTTGCCGCAGCTCCACCTCATTACCCCTTTCCTACCTATTGTGAGATTGCTGAGTCCCCGTGACTCACAGATTACTTCCAAAACCAGTTGCAGGTGCCGATGATAACCGTGCAGATGACGCAACTGAGCTCAAGTGGGAGCTCGATGAAGATCGTGTTCGTTATGTTGTTTCGTTTCCAGTTGATCAGTAGTGGAGCCCAGTCGGGGCGATCGGGGATCTTTTGCATTAGGGTTGTCTTTCTTTATTTGGTTCCGTAGTTGGACCTTGATTGTATCTGGATGATGTATTGCTATATTTATGTATTGTGTGAAGTGGTGATTGTAAGCCAACTCTTTATCCCTTTCTTATTCAGTACATGGGATGTGTAAAGATTACCCCTCTTGCGACATGCCTAGTATGCGGTTATGCCTCTAAGTCGTGCTCCGACACGTGTGAGATATAGCCGCATCGTGGGTGTTACAAGTTGGTAATCAGAGCCTTCCCCAACTTAGGATCCCCCTGCTTGATTGAATCGCTGACGTTGTTGAGCCTAGAAAATTGTTTTGAGTCTTATAGGATTATGTATATCGGAGAGTAGGATTCTTTTTACTCCTCAGTCCCTTCGTCGCTTTGGTGAGGCCTCCTGGCGTAGAGTTTTGACTCTTCTCTCCTCAAATTTCATGAAATTCTTTTTAGGATCACGCGGGTATCTTGGAATCGTTTCGATGGTTTTGTGACGAGAACATAGTTCTTGGTGCCTCCTGACATTTAGGTGTTGTGGCAGTGTCCCGGGGAGTTGAGCTCTGAGGTGTTGTCATCACAATTTTATCGTTGCAGTTCTGGAATACCTGAGTTTCACCGACATCGAAAAACTCTTTTATGCAGTTGTTGGTGAGATAACCTCAACGCCACCCACTACTGGGACGGGAGTTCGGGAGTATTGCCATAACTCGTATAACGGATGCTTTTCGAAGGTTGAGGTAAATGATTTCCGAAGGTTTCTTGGTTATGTGTTGAAGGATGGATACAGCTGTATGTAGGTATTGTTAGTTTGGGTGAGATATTATGCTTCCCCTGTATCCCCAACACCTGATTGCATAACCAGAAAGTTTTGGGAGTTTATAAGTGGGAATTCAAGTAGCTCCTAGGATATCTTTCCGTCAGATGCATGATATGAGATTGGGGTTCGACGTCTAGTGGTCTGCCCATCCATGGTTGGTTTTATAGTGGTCTCGTTGTGTCTTAAAGAGTCCTTGGCTATGCTGACTCGGGGACGCTTCGTATGTCATGTGCACTACCTTGTACATGATGGTGTTGTACGATCGAGCCCGTGAGGGCCCCACCACGAAAACTTCGGACGAAATCTTTATCATATGTTTGTTCCGGCTTATTCTGCAAGCCAATCCTTTGTTTTGTTTTGAGTTGTGGTATTCGAGTTGCTTCAACGTCAAATGTTGATTCCATACCTTTCCTAAATGGTGTTCTCAATCCAGATTGTCATGTCAATCCTTTTCAACTGGCGTGTTTCTATTCAAGTGGATCCGATCATTTCAACATCTGCAAGATCACCTCTTGGCTTTCCCAACGTTGTTCGTTTCATCTGTCCCCAAGTTGCCTTTGTTTTCCTGCCCACCCACCCCCTTTTTCTTCAAGGACTCAAATTTCTTTTTCAATTACCCTTTTATTGATGGGAAGTCTCTCCATTCTTTTCTTTCAATGGTCTTATCCGGTGATTCTCATGAAGATGGTCTTCAAGTTTATCATTCTTTTTTATCATTTTCTTCTCCGGTGGATTCAATTCAAGCTTCGGTGTTGAGCTTATTCCTTTCATTTGTCTAATGTTTCTCCATGCCGACGCACCTCTTAATCTTTCACTTCTCACTATTCAATTGTTCTAGAGTGCTCAAGGTATCTTGAAGATTCATGTTTCCACTCTGCATTCGTTCAAGCTCTTTCGAGGATGTTATCTCTTTCAAGCCATTTAAATTCAACTAGTGCAATCTCTCTTTTCAAGCAATCTTTTCAACGGTGTTTTCTTTTGAGTGGGCCCTAACCCACAGGTCTTTTCTAAGGATCTTACCTGACTCTTCTAATTCTTCCCGGAGCTGTCCTCAAATTTTCTCAAAGTTTGACGTAAGAATGAGTTATTATCAGTCAAATGCCTTTATCCAAGATCTTTCAATTCTTTTCATCGTTGGTTCAACCTTTCTAATTTCCATTCCGGAGTGCCTCAACAATTCAAGGTGGTGGTTCTCTCAAACACTTGAAGACCGAAGAAGAGTTCCTCTTAAATCCTTATCCGTTCTCTTGAAGATTCTTGGTGCTAGCTTTACGCCATCCTCTCATAATTGTTTTTGATTGTGAGAATTCTTTTCACCCATCCGGAGCATTTCATGAGTTGTTTCCATTTCTTTCCTCCAAAGGCCGTCTTTTCAAAATTATTCATTTCACCTTTCAGCTCTCGTTCTCCAAATCTTACCGGTGCTTCATTCAAGTATTCTCTAATCAGCTCGTGATCTCTTCATTCTCTTGTATCAAATTCCCTCAAGTATCATCTTTCGTTTTCCAATTCTTCGCGGTGAATTGTGCATTTGCTACTTTCTTGTTCTATTCTTACGGTGGTTTGTTCAAGAGTTCTTCTCCTACGTTATCATACAGATTCATTTGTTCTTTCAAATCCTACCGGTGGTTCGTCGAAGACCTTCTCAAGTTTGCGCCATATCTATCTTAATCCTTTCTACGAGAATAAGTTGTATGCAATCCATTGCTTGCCATCAATTTAATTGGTGAAGGATATGCATAACATAATTCTTATTCTTGCTTCATCCAAATGATGGATTCATTCTTCCGGAGTTTGTTCATGATGAATAAATTCTCGTTTTAAATTGTTTCATCTTTTCTTTTCCTGGAGTTCCAAGCTCTCATCATCACAAAGCTCCATCCAAATCTTTGCAAGGCTTCACCTTGTGTTTTCAACTCTCTTTCCTTTTGATCATTCTTTCATTACTGGAGTTCTTCAAGGAGGCTCAACCTGGTGGTTCGTCAAGGCTTTTTTCATTCTCCATTTGTTCTTCAAGATTTCTCTCGGAGTTCAGATCCACCAAGCTATACTCTCAAATAAACATGGGGCTCAATGCATGTCTTGAGGAGTTCAAGCATTCTTTATCTTACATTTTGAAGTGCAATTCTTTCATATCTCATCTTTTGAGGTGGTGTTATGTCATTGTTGACAATTTCCCTTCGTGTTTCATGATTCACAAGTTGTCCGGAATGACATATTTTAAACCCATCATTTTCAATTCGTTCATGAGTTCCTTTGAAACCCATCAATCTCTTCATTGGAGTTATCTTGTGTCATGTTTCACCTTAAGCCTTCCCTATGGATTGTTGCTATCTATAGTGCTCATAAATGACCCAAGTTCTTCATTTATCCTCCCAGTGAAATAAGTTTCTCGTCTCCTTGTTCATATCAATCCAATCTATTGTTTCAGTTAGTGGCAGAATTTCACCTCATAGTTTTGAGATGTTCTCCATAAGCCCACTACAAGCTTATCTTTTCGTTGTTGATAATCCAACAACTCCGTTCTAGCTTTTCTTGTAAGCGTGCTCCTTCAAGATCTTGTTTTCCTCCGTTTATTCCATTCCATTCATTCGTTTCTTCCAGAGGCATTGTGATGTTGCCCTCTTCGACCCATCATCTTGTTTTGTCAAGATCATGTTCTTTCCTTTGCTTATCCTTTCAACCGGAGTGTCATGCCCTCTTTTCAAGTTCTTCCCATTTTATCAACTTTTGCATATCTCAACCGGAGTGCCGTCTGAAATCATTCTTACCCATTGTGCCATTCTTTCAATAGTTCCGGAGGCAGTGTGTTGTTGATTTCATCAAGTATCCTCTCATCTTGTCAAGATCATGTTCGATTCCTTCCATTTACAATCGGAGTGCTATGAAAATTATATCATTCTTTTTCCTTCTCTATCTTGTTTTAACCGGAGTGTTGTGTCTATCATTTCTCTTCTAACCGGAGTCTCATACAAGTGCTTTCATTTTGCCAAGCTCATATTCTTTACCTTCCATTTCCAACCGGAGCGTTGTCCAATTTGACCTTTATTGTTCCTTGTTCCTCTGTTCTAACGGAGTGTTTTCAACTTTGTTCATCTCCATTGTTTTCTTTTCTCAAATGGTTCAACCTCTCAAGGTTCATGGTTTCACTCGTTTGTCCAAGAAGCAACTTTGTTTTACCTTTTCTCTTCCTCTTCCGTTTTTCCCTCCGGTGTCATCCTAGATCTCGGGACGAGATCCTCTTGTAGTGGTGGAGTGTTGTGACGCCCCGAGACCGATGCGCCAGGTGTCTTCCAGTTATTCGCTGACGTTGCCATGTCTTTTGCTTGCGTGTTGCATCTTGCCATGCCATTATGTGCATTGCATCATCATGTTTTCAAAACTTGCATCTGTCCCGGTCTCCTCGGTTTTTTTCCGTTGTCCGTTCTGAGCCCAGACACACTCGCACACGCCCGCGGCACGTCCGAAATATTATTTTATAAGTGGCCGGAAAATGTTATCGGAATGGATTGAAAGTTGGTGTGTGGTCTTATTATAGTGTAGATAGGCCGCCTGTCAAGTTTCATCGCATTCGGAGTCCGTCTGACGCCCCAACGGTTAACTATAGCGGCATTATAGCCGGTCTAACGTCGGACGTTTTCGGTCTTCGGAAACAGTCGCCGGGCCTCTCTCTCTTCTCTTCTCTTAGCTCGAAACCGTCTACATAGTCCACTACCTACTCCCAGGCCCATCCTAACCTCTCTCGTCAGCCCGCGGCCCTCCTTGCACGCGCGTCCGAAAAGTTGTCCCGGACCCGACCCGGACAGTTGTCACCGTTGGGTCCAGATCATCCCCAAACATCTACAAAACATCTCTGTTTTCTTATTTGATCTCCCTAGCCTATTTATCCGAGACCGTCCAGTTAAGATCGGAGGGTCCAAATGCCCCTAAACTTAGCCCTTTTGCTATTTATAGATCAAGCAATAGCCTATTTTGAGCAAACCCAAAAATCTAGGGACTTGTCCCTGCCGCCGCCGCCGCACTCATCTCTCAAATCCCCATCGGGATCCACCCCGATCCACCAGCCAACCGAAGCCACCTCCTCCTTCCTTGTTTTCCCCATCAGGCCAACCATCTCCTATCCCTCGATCCACCCATTCCCGCAGCTCCTCCCCAAGGCTTCCAGATCGAGCGAGCTCGATCTCCAGCAGCAGCGCCTTGGTTGCCCGCAGCTCCGTCGCCGCCGGGAACGAGTCCCTCCGCCCCTTCAAGTTCCCAGCGCCTCAGCCTCACCCTCGCGACCCCGCCGCCTCCAATGAACGTCGCCAGCGACCACCTACAGCAAAACCCGAGCACCCCATCCCCGGACATGGAGCCGCGACCCCCGCCAGAGCTCCTCCCTGCCCGAGGCTGCTGCCTCCTCGTCGTCTTCCTCGAGCATGAGCTCGCACCCGAGCACAGCACCCTCCAGCTTCCTCACAATCCGCGCCAGGTGCCCCTTCCCTGCGCCTGAAGTCAGCCGGCGCCACCATCTTCAGAGACGGGCTCCCGTCGGCCGGATCCGACGCAGTCCCCGCATCCCCGGCCATCTCCGGAGTTCCCGCGCCTGCGGAACCCCTCGCCAAGTTCCCCTCCTGGAGCCGCTCCTGTCCGCTGCTGCTCTTCTTCGTCAACCCCACCGCCACCCGGAACGGGCTTCCCACGCCCTGGATCCGGTCGTTCTGAGCTTCCCCATGCCTGAGAGCCCGCGTCGGCCATCTTCCTCGTCGGAGTGCCCCGTTTCCTGCCTCCTCTGCAACCGGAGCGTCCTCTGCTCATCGTGGTCGTGGTCGCGTTGACCGCGCCCTGCCTTCTCCAAGCCACGACTGGCGCTTGTTGACCTGGCCTCATTCGGCCTCCCGTGCCAGATCGCTCGGCCTACCTACACCGGGTGGGCCTCAGCCTGCTGCGTCCTGCCTTGGCCCCTCCATCGAACTGGGCCTCAGCCCGGGGTGAGCAGCCCAGTCAATCCAAGATTTCAACCCGTTATGTTTTTTCCTGTCCAGCGATTTTAGTAATTATCCAGATGCTGCCTGTTTTGCAGAAAATCCCCTAGAGTTCATGCATATAATATCTCACAAACCGTCCATCGGAATTAAACAAACTTAATATGAAAAATGCTTAGAATCTTGTCTAGTTTCATTATATGCCACTTTCATCCATGTTTAAAATGTTGTTTGCATATATTTTGCCTAATGCCATGCTAAAATGCTTTATTTCATAACTATTTAACCATAGCTCCAAATTTAATAATCTTTATATGTAAATGGGGTAGAAAAATGCATAGATTATTATGGTGACTTTACTTTGCATGTTTAACAACTCTAAAATATGCTTTAGGTCAGAACAGTACCAAATCCATAAATATGCACATGAGGATTTTTCAGACTTGTTGCTTCTTGTTCCGGCCTCATTTAAATTTGCCTAGATAGGTAGTTTTATTATGCTTCACCCTCTTGCCATGCTAACCAACATTTAATATTGTTGGGTACCTAAACGACAGAGAACTAAATAAGTCATGTGGTGTTCCGTCAATATGCAATTTGTTGCATATTGATCTCCACTTAATTTGTAGGATTGCTTGTGCACTTTGCCATGCCATGCCTCATTAAACCGAACATGCATCATACTTGGTTGTGCATCATGCCATGATTATGTGATGGTTGTTTACTATGTTGTTTGCTTCTTTCCGGTGTTGCTTCTTCGGGTTGGTTCCGATAACGTCGCGTTTGTGAGGATTCGTTCGACTACGTCCGTTTGCCTTCTTCATGGACTCGTTCTTCTTCCTTGTGGGATCTCAGGCAAGATGACCATACCCTCGAAATCACTTCTATCTTTGCTTGCTAGTTGCTCGCTCTATTGCTATGCCACGATACCTACCACTTGCTTATCATGCCTCCCATATTGCCATGTCAAGCCTCTAACCCACCTTTTCCTAGCAAACTGTTGTTTGACTATGTCACCGCTTTGCTCAGCCCCTCTTATAGCGTTGTTAGTTGCAGGTGAAGATGAAGTTTGTTCCATGTTTGGAACATAGATATGTTGGGATATCACAATATCTCTTATTTTAATTAATGCATCTATATACTTTGTAAAGGGTGGAAGGCTCGACCTTATGCCTGGTGTTTTGCTCCACTCTTGCCGCCCTAGTTTCTGTCATACCGGTGTTATGTTCCTTGATTTTGCGTTCCTTACACGGTTGGGTGTTATGGGGACCCCTTGACAGTTCGCTTTGAATAAAACTCCTCCAGCAAGGCCCAACCTTGGTTTTACCATTTGCCTCACCACCACCTACTTTTCCCTTGGGAGTCGCTCTCCTGAGGGTCATCTTTATTTTAAC
>NC_041386.1:445190674-445237790 GCF_002162155.2 Triticum dicoccoides
CCGGGGCCAGTGCTTGTCTAAGTGTTGGTCTGAACCGGGCAGCCTGTGGGGCCACCTCGGGGAAACTCGAGGGCTGGTTTTACTCGTAGGTTGACCTATCCGGTGTTGCCATGAGAACGAGATATGTGCAGCTCCTATCGAGATGTCAGTGCATCGGGCGGCTTTGCTGGTCTTGTTTTACCATTGTCGAAATGTCTTGTAACCGGGATTCCGAGTCTGATCGGGTCTTCCTGGGAGAAGGAATATCCTTCCTTGACCGTGAGAGCTTGTGATGGGCTAAGTTGGAACACCCCTGTAGGGTTTTGAACTTTCGAAAGCCGTGCCCGTGGTTATGGGCAGATGGGAATTTGTTAATATCCGATTGTAGAGAACTTGAAACTTAACTTAATTAAAATGCATCAACCGCGTGTGTAGCTGTGATGGTCTCTTTCCGGCGGAGTCTGGGAAGTGAACACGATTCTTGAGTTATGTTTGAACGTAAGTAGTTTCAGGATCATTTCTTGATCACTTCTAGTTCACGACCGTGCTTTGCTTCTCTTCTCGCTCTTATTTGCATATGTTAGCCACCATATATGCTTAGTGCTTGCCGCAGCTCCACCTCATTACCCCTTTCCTACCCATAAGCTTAAATAGTCTTGATCTCGCGGGTGTGAGATTGTTGAGTCCCCGTGACTCACAGATTACTTCCAAAACCAGTTGCAGGTGCCGATGATACCAGTGCAGATGACGCAACTGAGCTCAAGTGGGAGCTCGATGAAGATCGTGTTCGTTATGTTGTTTCGTTTCCAGTTGATCAGTAGTGGAGCCCAGTCGGGGCGATCGGGGATCTTTTGCATTAGGGGTTGTCTTTCTTTATTTGGTCCCGTAGTTGGACCTTGATTGTATCTGGATGATGTAATGCTATATTTTATGTATTGTGTGAAGTGGCGATTGTAAGCCAACTCTTTATCCCTTTCTTATTCAGTACATGGGATGTGTAAAGATTACCCCTCTTGTGACATGTCTACTATGCGGTTATGCCTCTAAGTTGTGTTCCGACACATGGGAGATATAGCCGCATCGTGGGTGTTACATTTGGCCCCACCCATCAAGTTTCATAGCTGCCTTCATTGGGATCATGCTTGGGTTCACCATGATGCTGGCATAGTCGTTTTCAATACGTTGACAGAGTCATTCAGGTTCATGCGTCGCCCGGCTGGTGCAACCAGCTTCTGCACTCGTTTGAGCGACATGGAAAATTCGATTGGCTTCAGCTGCTTTGACGATGGGAGGACAGTTGCCACAATCTGGGTGTTGCGGGACTACAAGAAAGAGTTATGTTCATTCAAGTATCATGTTAAATTCCTGGTAGAGAGCTTATGTAACCTCGCAGATACAAAACATATGGTTTTGTCCCATGAGGGAGATGTGTTGGTCTACAGTATATCCGCATGTCACATGTTCCAATGCGACAACAATGACAAGTTGCTACAGGAATTCCGATGGAAATCATGGGCTTTGGACGTTATTGGACTTGGACATTGTTTTAAAGAAAGCCTCATCGAGCATGAATTTTTCCCGAGGCGAGTTGTTGGACAAGAAAGATTTTTCCAAAGTCTTTAAGCCTTTAAGGTACCATGATAATATGATTATTGTCCCTATATATTTCGCATCTTTTATTGTTTTTACTGTAGTAATTATATATATATATGTGTGTGTGTTTTTAAGTGCAGAAAAAACACTATGGAAGAATATATATGAGTTTTCCCATCTAGATATAGTTTTTACTATATGAGTTCTCCATACAATCTTTGTTTTTCATTTGAGTTGACACTTTTAGAATATTGGTTACACAGGAAGTATCCACTAATAACTTCTATCTCAGTTTTGGTGCTAACACTACCACCATTTCCTCTTTTCCCCCAAATATAAACCCTTTTCATTCACTTATTGCATGTCTAGCATCTAGTGCTGCTATTCTGAACTCTGAAGCCTATGTTATCATTTCCAAGTAAATTGTGTATATGTTTCCCAACAGAATTTCCCATGGCTTATTGTTTGTTTGCGTTATCCTTTTAGATGCAATTCAACGTCTCTAACCAACACTCCATGACCAAAATATTCTTAGGTATTGCAATTTCTAGGTGAAAATTAGTCAACTATTTTATATGACATGAACTAATTACTGTGCGCCTCTGCCAGTGACATAGTTGACAAGTTCTAGTGTCCCATACTGGAGTTCACAAAATCTAATGCGTACTCCCTCTGTAAACTGGAGTCCTTTATTGTTCTATTTGCTAGGTTATGAATGGACACAACAGTTAAGTGGTTTCCTAGAGAGTATCACTCCCAAGCTGTAAAGGATAGTGATAGTAGAGGTGTAAACTAATTCACTAGCTCTGATTCGACGATCGATTGATGTATTCAGCTCTTAAGTGCAGAACATGTGACATCATAATTTGGAATATGCTGAGAAGTTGAGGCCTTTAGACAAAACTTACCAATTCAATGACTACTTTGTTGATAAGTAACTAGCAAACATGCCCGTGCGTTGCAACGGGAGAGAAGATTCAATTATGCTCACTAAACTGAATATTTTGGTATAAGCATCTGGTCTCACCCTGATTTTGGTTGTATCCCAATAGAAATAATGGGTCTCACTCCAATAGTAGTGTCCTTTTCCCATTATACAACAAATCCCCTCAAAACAAAAGTAAAACACACCAATTTCGCAATCGCCTTTATGTTTGATCTTGTATAGATGCGCTAGTATTTCTTGAAGATGTCAGTGAAGCACAAAGTCACATCTCACCATATCTGAAAATTCAGAGTTGTACATCCAATCCAATAGAGCACTGCTCACAGTGGAGATTCTTTTTCCTTGAGTCGGCAAATTCAGAAATGACATAGAATTGACTGAACCCCTAAGGAAAAATGAGCTGGCCCTAGTATTTATTCATATAAGGTCAGCTTTGCCTTTAGTATTCATATCCATATGCAGAATGGAGTGCAGAGATGAAATCCTAGAACAGAACTACATGTGTACATGAGGACGGACATGAACAAGACTTAATTTGTTTGTTTTTCATCCACATATAACATACAAAGATCTAGGTCATCATCTCAGTTGAGAATCTGATGTGAATGTAAGTTTCAGGGAGGCTGGGCTAACCTTCACATGAGTTGTTATTAAGATGTTAGGGTGACACAGGGAAGAAACACTTCACGGCTCCGTGCCACCACAAAAACTCAGGGATCTCATAAATCTTGTTTATCTGGGTTGACAATATGTGTAAAATAGTGCACATTTATCTCCAGATTCAGCAATTGGAAGGACGTCCAACAAAATCTCCTGATAATACAAGAGAACATAAGGTGCAGCGGAGTAGAGTAGATCACCCATTTATAACAACAAAACCATGTGAAACTTTAATAACCTTTATAGACGTGACATGTCTTCTCTTTTTCAAGAAAAAAAGTGACCATGTATTTGAGGAGAGAAACTACAATGAAGATCAGGGGATACCCGGTGTTAAAGAGACAGTAACCACACTTAAGAAAAAGTTACTAACAGACCTCAAACCATCACTCTGGAAACTGTGAATCCCGTGGAAAGTACTTTATTTTATCCCAATAAGACAGTTTCAAACATGTGTAGAAATTACTGCTAATGTGTGCAAGCTGGATGTCAACTCTTGGCACCATAGTTGGTCGTGCATGGTAACTAGTAAGTAGAAATTTTTAGATTTTAGTTGTAGAATCAGCACTAACAGTCGCATGTGCAAAAATCAGAAAACATAATATTCGAACAACCTCGTATCACCGAATGGCTTTCAAGGTGAACTAACCCAAAGATGATGATGTAGATCTTGCGGATGGTCATTCACCGCAGGTCCAGTACTTCATCATCCATAGTCGCCACGAGCACTGGCCACGCGCACCACCGTGAAATGCTGCGCACTACTGCCTGCCACGCTGCTAGCCCCGTAGCGTGCAGGCCGCCATTGCCGTCGCCACCACCCTGGGGCTTGACTTTGCCCTACCCTATTAATCATGTCCACACCCAGCTCCAAGATATTTGGGTATGAATGTGATGGCGATATGCATCATGGTGATCTCCTGCTTATTGCTTTTAGTGAACTCGGTGGGCTTGGCATTGGGGATGCAATTATCGTTGAGCCACGTCTCATACTGGAACATGATGATCCTCAAATTCTTTCTATCTCGAAATAGATATATTGATGCCAAACGAAATTTCGCCCTTGGTTAAAACTGATAGACAACATCCTGTTCTTGCTCTACTTTTAAAAGAAAATAATTCAGATGAAAAAATCAGTACCATTTGAAATCTTATGACAGGTACGGTCCTTCTCCCTCCCAGTTGGGGATAACAGGCCCATCTTTATAGTGAACCAAATCATACACCCATCTTGATCTCGAGCTCAGCACACCACCACACCTAGTGCCACGAGCCAGTCCAGGCCGGCGGATCCGTTCCTCCTTTCACCACATCCACATGCACCGCACAAAGCCTGACCCAAGTATCAATCTAGGCGGCGGCGCATCCGTGTGTGCGCAAGGCCGTGACCTAGGGTTTTGCGCTTGCTTCTGGTTACCATGGCCCGGACGACATTCTCGTCGCGACCGCGGTCGCGGTCGACTGCGAGGTGGCCCAGCCGGCGGATACTTGTCATCTCTCTCCTAACCCACAACCATCCATCCACCATCGAGTAGGGATTAGCCCTAGCCACCAAACAAAGCTTTGCGGTCCAGCGTGAGGAGGTGACTGCAGGAGCACCCAAGTGGATGCGCATCCACTGTGTAGCCCTCGACCTGCCGGAGTAGATCCTAGTGTGGGAGATATTTGTCCGCCTTCCAGCCAAGGAGATCCTCCGTTGCCGCGCAGTCTGCCGCTCCTGGCGCGGCCTCACCTCCGTCCCTGATTTCATCGTCGCCCACCACCGGCGCCAGCTGTCGCTACCCTCTTGTCGTGCTCAACGGCACGGCCACCACACAGGACGGCTTATCAATCTCCAAGCACAGCCGGCCTGTCCTCGGGTTCCATGACTACCATGGCTTCCAGCTGCACGCATCTGCTACGTCTTGAGCTTGCATTGGTTTTCCCCGAAGAGGAAGGGATGATGCAGCAGAGTAGCGTAAGTATTCCCCTCGGTTTTTGAGAACCAAGGTATCAATCCAGTAGGAGGCACACTCAAGTCCCTCGTACCTGCACAAAACGATAGCTACTCGCAACCAACGCGATTAGGGGTTGTCAATGCCTTCACGGTCACTTACGAGAGTGAGATCTGATAGATATAATATTTTTGGTATTTTTGATATAAAGATGCAAAGTGAAAAGTAAAAGCAAAGTAAAAAAGCAAAGCAAGATTAAAGTGATGGAGATTGATATGATGAGAATAGACCCGGGGGCCATAGGTTTCACTAGTGGCTTCTCTCAAGAGCATAAGTATTCTACGGTGGGAGAACAAATTACTGTTGAGCAATTGACAGAATTGAGCATAGTTATGCGAATATCTAGGCATGATCATGTATATAGGCATCACGTCCGTGACAACTAGACCGCAACGATTCTACATCTACTACTATTACTCCACTCATCGACCGCTATCCGGCATGCATCTAGAGTATTAAGTTAAAAACAGAGTAACGCCTTAAGCAAGATGACATGATGTAGAGAGATAAATTCATGCAATATGAAATAAACCCCATCTTGTTATCCTCAATGGCAACGATGCAATACGTGCCTTGCTGCCCCTTCTGTCACTGGGAAAGGACACCGCAAGATAGAACCCAAAGCTAAGCACTTCTCCCATGGCAAGAACTACCAATCTAGTTGGCCAAACCAAACGAATAATTCGAAGAGACTTGCAAAGATAACCAATCATACATAAAATAATTCAGGGAAGATTCAAATATTATTCATAGATAGACTTGATCATAAACCCACAATTCATCGGTCTCAACAAACACACCGCAAAAAGAAGATTACATCAAATAGATCTCCACAAGAGAGGTGGAGAACTTTGTATTGAGATTCAAAGAGAGAGAAGAAGCCATCTAGCTACCAACTATGGACCCGAAGGCCTGAGGTAAACTACTCACACTTCATCGGAGAGGCTAGGATGATGTAGAAGCCCTCCGTGATGACGGTCCTCTTTCGGCGGAGCTCCGGAACAGGCCCCAAGATGGGATCTCGTGGATACAGAAAGTTGCGGCGGTGGAATTAGGTTTTTGGCTCATGTTCTGATAGTTTGGGGGTACGTGTGTATATATAGGAGGAAGAAGTACGTCGGTGGAGCACCGAGGGGCCCACAAGGCAAGGGGCGCGCCCTAGGGGGGGCGCGACCCCCACCCTCGTGACCGCCTCTTTTGTTCCTTGGAGCAGGGTCCAAGTCTCCTGGATCACGTTCGGTGAGAAAATCACGTTCCCGAAGGTTTTATTCCATTTGGACTCCGCTTGATATTCCGTTTCTTCGAAACACTAAAATAGGCAAAAAAACAGCAATTCTAGGCTGGGCCTCCGGTTAATAGGTTAGTCCCAAAAGTAATATAAAAGTGGAAAATAAAGCCCAATATAGTCCAAAACAGTAGATAATATAGCATGGAGCAATCAAAAATTATAGATATGTTGGAGACGTATCAGGCATCCCCAAGCTTAATTCCTGCTCGTCCTCGAGTAGGTAAATGATAAAAAGAGAATTTTTGATGCGGAGAGCTACTTGGCATAATTTCAATGCAAATCTTCTTAATTGTGATATGAATATTCAGATTCGAAAGATTCAAGACAAAAGTTCATATTGACATAAAAATAGTAATACTTCAAGCATACTAACAAAGCAATTATGTCTTCTCAAAATAACATGGCCAAAGAAAGTTATCCCTACAAAATCATATAGTCTGGCTATGCTCTATCTTCACCACACAAAGTATTTAAATCAATCACAACCCCGATGACAAGCCAAGCAATTGTTTCATACTCTAACTTTTTCAAAACTTTTTCAATCTTCACGCAATACATGAGCGTGAGCCATGGATATAGCACTATAGGTGGAATAGAATGGTGGTTGTGGAGAAGACAAAAAGGAGAAGATAGTCTCACATCAACTAGGCATATCAACGGGCTATGGAGATGCCCATCAATAGATATCAATGTGAGTGAGTAGGGATTGCCATGCAATGGATGCACTAGAGCTATAAGTATATGAAAGCTAAAAAAGAAACTAAGTGGGTGTGCATCCAACTTGCTTGCTCATGAAGACCTAGGGCAATTTGAGGAAGCCCATCATTGGAATATACAAGCCAAGTTCTATAATGTAAAATTCCCACTAGTATATGAAAGTGATAACATGAGAGACTCTCTACTATGAAGATCATGGTGCTACTTTGAAGCACAAGTGTGGTAAGAGGATAGTAACATTGTCCCTTCTCTCTTTTTCTCTCATTTTTTTATATTTTTTTATTTTGGCCTTTTATCCCTTTTTTTATTTTATGGCCTCTTTTTATTTGGGCTTCTTTGGCCTCTTTTATTTGTTTTTCGTCCGGAGTCTCATCCCGACTTATGGGGGAATCATAGTCTCCATCATTATTTCCTCACTTGGGACAATGCTCTAATAATGATGATCATCACACTTTTATTTTTCTTACAACTCAATACTTAGAACAAAATATGACTCTATATGAATGCCTCTGGCGGTGTACCGGGATATGCAATATCACAATGATGGAGTGTGTCATGATGAACTAGATGGTGGAAAGTTGCATGGCAATATATCTCGGAATGGCTATGGAAATGCCATAATAGGTAGGTATGGTGGCTTTTTTGAGGAAGGTATATGGTAGGTGTATGAGACCGGCGAAAGGTGCGCGGTATTAGAGAGGCTAGCAAAGGTGGAAGGGTGAGAGTGCGTATAATCCATGGACTCAACATTAGTCATAAAGAACTCATATACTTATTGCAAAAATCTCGAAGTTATCAAAGCAAAGTATCACGCGCATGCTCCTAGGGGGATAGATTGGTAGGAAAAGACCATCGCTCGTCCCCGACCGCCACTCATAAGGAAGACAATCAATAAATAAAACATGCTCCGACTTCATCACATAACGGTTCACCATACGTGCATGCTACGGGAATCACAAACTTTAACACAAGTATTCTTTAAATTCACAACTACTCAACTAGCATGACTTTAATATTATCACCTCCATATCTCAAAACAATTATCATGCTTCAATCTTTTCTTAGTATTCAACACACTCAAAAGAAAGTTTCACAAATCTTGAATACCAAGCATATTATTATTAAGCAAATTACCATGCTATTAAGAGACTCTCAAAATAATTTAAGTGAAGCATGAGAGATCAATAGTTTCTTTAAAACAAATCCACCACTGTGCTCTAAAAGATCTAAGTGAAGCACATAGAGCAAAATTATAACGCTCAAAAGATATAAGTGAAGCACATAGAGCAAAACTACTTAGCTCAAAAGATATAAGTGAAGCACATACAGTATTCTATCAAATTTTATTTCATGTATGGATCTCTCAAAAGGTGTGTACAGCAAGGATGATTGTGGTATACTAAGACACAAAGACACAAATAATACAAGATGCTCCCAGCAAAACACATATCATGTTGGTGAATAAAAATATAGCTCCAAGTAATCATCGATGAAAGTGGACGAAAGAGGGGATGCCTCCCGGGGCATCCCCAAGCTTTGACTTCTTGGTGTCCTTGGATTATATTGGGGGTGCCATGGGCATGCCCAAGCTTAGGCTCTTGCCACTCCTTGTTCCATGATCCATCAAAAGAATTCACCCAAAACTTGAAAACCTCACAACACAAAACTCAAAATAGAAAACTCGTGAGCTCCGTTAGCGAAAGAAAACAAAAGACCACTTCAAGGTACTGTAATGAACTCATTCTTTATTTATATTGGTGTTGAACCTACTGTATTCCAACTTCTCTATGGATTATAAACTATTTTACTAGCCATAGATTCATCAAAATAAGCAAACAACACACGAAAAACAGAATCTGTCAAAAACAGAACAGTCTGTAGTAATCTGTATCTAGCGCAAGATCTGGAACCCCAAAAATTCTAAAATAAATTGCTGGACGTGAGAATCTATCTATTAATCATCTGCAAAAAGAATTAACTAAATAGCACTCTTCAAATAAAAATTACAGCAGTTCTCGTGAGCGCTAAAGTTTCTGTTTTTTTACAGCAAGTTCAACAAGACTTTCCCCAAGTCTTCCCAACAGTTCTACTTGGCACAAACACTAATTAAACACAAAAAAACACAACCAAAACAGAGGCTAAATAATTTATTTATTACTAAGCAGGAGCAAAAAGCAAGGAATAAAAATAAAATTGGGTTGCCTCCCAACAAGCGCTATCGTTTAACGCCCCTAGCTAGGCATAAAAGCGAGGATAGATCTAGGTATTGCCATCTTTGGCTTTAGAGAAAAAGAGAGCAAACTTGTTATCTATGGAATTAATCTTTCTATTTTGACAGAGTACATGTCCATTAATGGTAGAAGATAGATTAAGAATGTTGCGGAAATTGGCATCTAGGCTAGCTTTTATCTCTTTAATAGATTCGTTTTGGTAAGAAAGCAAGAGAGATGTGATTTTAGTTTTCTCATTAATGGGGTGCCCAAATATAGTTTTCATCCTCTCATAGGTATCTATGGGGTCCCCTTCAAGAAAACCCCCCTCGAAAATAGAATCTAAAACTTGTTTGAACGAAGCGGGTAGCCCAACATAAAAGCTTTTTAAGTAAACCTCAATTTGATATTGGGGTACATAGCTAGCCCGGATCCTTAACAGTCTATCCCAAGCATCTTTCAAAGATTCATCAAGTAAATAACAAAAAATTCTAGAATCATCTTCATCAAAATTACTAAGGTTCTCATTGATAACTCCGGCAAGTTGTTCTATAGCATTCCGATTTATGAGTTTAGATAAGATAGCAGGATTGTCTAAAGCACTAGAACTTGGGAGAGAACCCCCAACTCTTTTTGGTTCTGACATGGCGAGGGAAAAGAGGCAAACAGAGAGGGAGGATAGAGAGAGAGGGCGAATAAAACAGCAAGGGTGAAGTTGGGGAGAGGAAAACGAGAGGCAAATGGCAAATAATGTAATGCGAGAGATAGGGATTGTGATGGGTACTTGGTATGTTGACTTTTTGCGTAGACTCCCCGGCAACGGCGCCAGAAATCCTTCTTGCTACGTCTTGAGCTTGTGTTGGTTTTCCCCGAAGAGGAAGGGATGATGCAGCAGAGTAGCGTAAGTATTCCCCTCGGTTTTTGAGAACCAAGGTATCAATCAGTAGGAGGCACACTCAAGTCCCTCGTACCTGCACAAAACGATAGCTACTCACAACCAACGCGATTAGGGGTTGTCAATGCCTTCACGGTCACTTACGAGAGTGAGATCTGATAGATATAATATTTTTGGTATTTTTGATATAAAGATGCAAAGTGAAAAGTAAAAGCAAAGTAAAAAAGCAAAGCAAGATTGAAGTGATGGAGATTGATATGATGAGAATAGACCCGGGGGCCATAGGTTTCACTAGTGGCTTCTCTCAAGAGCATAAGTATTCTACGGTGGGAGAACAAATTACTGTTGAGCAATTGACAGAATTGAGCATAGTTATGCGACTATCTAGGCATGATCATGTATATAGGCATCACGTCCGTGACAACTAGACCGAAACGATTCTACATCTACTACTATTACTCCACTCATCGACCGCTATCCGGCATGCATCTAGAGTATTAAGTTAAAAACAGAGTAACGCCTTAAGCAAGATGACATGATGTAGAGAGATAAATTCATGCAATATGAAATAAACCCCATCTTGTTATCGTCAATGGCAACGATGCAATACGTGCCTTGCTGCCCCTTCTGTCACTGGGAAAGGACACCGCAAGATCGAACCCAAAGCTAAGCACTTCTCCCATGGCAAGAACTACCAATCTAGTTGGCCAAACCAAACGAATAATTCGAAGAGACTTGCAAAGATAACCAATCATACATAAAAGAATTCAGGGAAGATTCAAATATTATTCATTGATAGACTTGATCATAAACCCACAATTCATCGGTCTCAACCAACACACCGCAAAAAGAAGATTACATCGAATAGATCTCCACAAGAGAGGGGGAGAACTTTGTATTGAGATTCAAAGAGAGAGAAGAAGCCATCTAGCTACTAACTATGGACCCGAAGGTCTGAGGTAAACTACTCACACTTCATCGGGGAGGCTAGGATGATGTAGAAGCCCTCCGTGATGACGGTCCTCTTCTGGCGGAGCTCCGGAACAGGACCCAAGATGGGATCTCGTGGATACAGAAAGTTGCGGCGGTGGAATTAGGTTTTTGGCTCCTATTCTGATCGTTTGGGGGTACGTGTGTATATATAGGAGGAAGAAGTACGTCGGTGGAGCACCGAGGGGCCCATGAGGCAGGGGGGCGCCCCCCACCCTCGTGACCGCCTCTTTTGTTCCTTGGAGCAGGGTCCAAGTCTCCTGGATCACGTTCGGTGATAAAATCACGTTCCCGAAGGTTTTATTCCGTTTGGACTCCGGTTGATATTCCGTTTCTTCGAAACACTAAAATAGGCAAAAAAACAGCAATTCTGGGCTGGGCCTCCGGTTAATAGGTTAGTCCCAAAAGTAATATAAAAGTGGAAAATAAAGCCCAATATAGTCCAAAACAGTAGATAATATAGCATGGAGCAATCAAAATTTAGAGATATGTTGGAGACATATCAGGCATCCCCAAGCTTAATTCCTGCTCGTCCTCGAGTAGGTAAATGATAAAAAGAGAATTTTTGATGTGGAGTGCTACTTGGCATAATTTCAATGCAAATCTTCTTAATTGTGATATGAATATTCAGATTCGAAAGATTCAAGACAAAAGTTCATATTGACATAAAAATAATAATACTTCAAGCATACTAACAAAGCAATTATGTCTTCTCAAAATAACATGGCCAAAGAAAGTTATCCCTACAAAATCATATAGTCTGGCTATGCTCTATCTTCACCACACAAAGTATTTATATCATGCACAACCCCGATGACAAGCCAAGCAATTGTTTCATACTCTAACTTTTTCAAAACTTTTTCAATCTTCACGCAATACATGAGCGTGAGCCATGGATATAGCACTATAGGTGGAATAGAATGGTGGTTGTGGAGAAGACAAAAAGGAGAAGATAGTCTCACATCAACTAGGCGTATCAACGGGCTATGGAGATGCCCATCAATAGATATCAATGTGAGTGAGTATGAATTGCCATGCAACGTATGCACTAGAGCTATAAGTATATGAAAGCTCAAAAAGAAACTAAGTGGGTGTGCATCCAACTTGCTTGCTCATGAAGACCTAGGGCAATTTGAGGAAGCCCATCATTGGAATATACAAGCCAAGTTCTATAATGTAAAATTCCCACTAGTATATGAAAGTGATAACATGAGAGACTCTCTACTATGAAGATCATGGTGCTACTTTGAAGCACAAGTGTGGTAAGAGAATAGTAACGTTGTCCCTTCTCTCTTTTCCCTCATTTTTTTATATTTTTTTATTTGGGCCTTTTCTCTTTTTTTTTATTTTATGGCTTCTTTTTATTTGGGCTTCTTTGGCCTCTTTTATTTATTTTTCGTCCGGAGTCTCATCCCGACTTATGGGGGAATCATAGTCAACATCGTTTTTCCTCACTTGGGACAATGCTCTAATAATGATGATCATCACACTTTTATTTTTCTTACAACTCAATACTTAGAACAAAATATGACTCTATATGAATGCCTCCGACGGTGTACCGGGATATGCAATATGACAATGATGGAGTGTGTCATGATGAACTAGATGGTGGAAAGTTGCATGGCAATATATCTCGGAATGGCTATGGAAATGCCATAATAGGTAGGTATGGTGGCTGTTTTGAGGAAGGTATATGGTAGGTGTATGATACCGGCGAAAGGTGCGCGGTATTAGAGAGGCTAGCAAAGGTGGAAGGGTGAGAGTGTGTATAATCCATGGACTCAACATTAGTCATAAAGAACTCATATACTTATTGCAAAAATCTCGAAGTTATCAAAGCAAAGTATCACGTGCATGCTCCTAGGGGGATAGATTGGTAGGAAAAGACCATCGCTCGTCCCCGACCGCCACTCATGAGGAAGACAATCAATAAATAAAACATGCTCCAACTTCATCACATAACGGTTCACCATACGTGCATGCTACGGGAATCACAAACTTTAACACAAGTATTCTTTAAATTCACAACTACTCAACTAGCATGAATTTAATATTATCACCTCCATATCTCAAAACAATTATCATGCTTCAATCTTTTATTAGTATTCAACACACTCAAAAGAAAGTTTCACAAATCTTGAATACCAAGCATATTATTATTAAGCAAATTACCATGCTATTAAGAGACTCTCAAAATAATTTAAGTGAAGCATGACAGATCAATAGTTTCTTTAAAACAAATCCACCACCGTGCTCTAAAAGATCTAAGTGAAGCACATAGAGCAAAATTATAATGCTCAAAAGATATAAGTGAAGCACATAGAGCAAAACTACTTAGCTCAAAATATATAAGTGAAGCACATACAGTATTCTATCAAATTTTAATTCATGTATGGCTCTCTCAAAAGGTGTGTACAGAAAGGATGATTGTGGTATACTAAGACACAAAGACACAAATAATACAAGACGCTCCCAGCAAAACACATATCATGTTGGTGAATAAAAATATAGCTCCAAGTAAATTACCGATGAAAGTGGACGAAAGAGGGGATGCCTCCCGGGGCATCCCCAAGCTTTGACTTCTTGGTGTCCTTGGATTCTCTTGGGGGTGCCATGAGAATCCCCAAGCTTAGGCTCTTGCCACTCCTTGTTCCATGATCCATCAAAAGAATTCACCCAAAACTTGAAAACTTCACAACACAAAACTCAAAATAGAAAACTCGTGAGCTCCGTTAGCGAAAGAAAACAAAAGACCACTTCAAGGTACTGTAATGAACTCATTCTTTATTTATATTGGTGTTAAACCTACTGTATTCCAACTTCTCTATGGATTATAAACTATTTTACTAGCCATAGATTCATCAAAATAAGCAAACAACACACGAAAAACAGAATCTGTCAAAAACAGAACAGTCTGTAGTAATTTGTAGCTAGCGCAAGATATGGAACCCCAAAAATTCTAAAATAAATTGCTGGACGTGATAATCTATCTATTAATCATCTGCAAAAAGAATTAACTAAATAGCACTCTTCAAATAAAAATTACAGCAGTTCTCGTGAGCGCTAAAGTTTCTGTTTTTTTACAGCAAGTTCAACAAGACTTTCCCCAAGTCTTCCCAACAGTTCTACTTGGCACAAACACTAATTAAACACAAAAAAACACAACCAAAACAGAGGCTAAATAATTTATTTATTACTAAGCAGGAGAAAAAAGCAAGGAATAAAAATAAAATTGGGTTGCCTCCCAACAAGCGCTATCGTTTAACGCCCCTAGCTAGGCATAAAAGCGAGGATAGATCTAGGTATTGCCATCTTTGGCTTTAGAGAAAAAGAGAGCAAACTTGTTATCTATGGAATTAATCTTTCTATTTTGACAGAGTACATGTCCATTAATGGTAGAAGATAGATTAAGAATGTTGCGGAAATTGGCATCTAGGCTAGCTTTTATCTCTTTAATAGATTCGTTTTGGTAAGAAAGCAAGAGAGATGTGATTTTAGTTTTCTTATTAATGGGGTGCCCAAATATAGTTTTCATCCTCTCATAGGTATCTATGGGGTCCCCTTCAAGAAAACCCCCCTCGAAAATAGAATCTAAAACTTGTTTGAACGAAGCGGGTAGCCCAACATAAAAGCTTTTTAAGTAAACCTCAATTTGATATTGGGGTACATAGCTAGCCCGGATCCTTAACAGCCTATCCCAAGCATCTTTCAAAGATTCATCAAGTAAATAACAAAAAATTCTAGAATCATCTTCATCAAAATTACTAAGGTTCTCATTGATAACTCCGGCAAGTTGTTCTATAGCATTCCGATTTATGAGTTTAGATAAGATAGCAGGATTGTCTAAAGCACTAGAACTTGGGAGAGAACCCCCAACTCTTTTTGGTTCTGACATGGCGAGGGAAAAGAGGCAAACAGAGAGGGAGGATAGAGAGAGAGAGGGCGAATAAAACAGCAAGGGTGAAGTGGGGGAGAGGAAAACGAGAGGCAAATGGCAAATAATGTAATGCGAGAGATAGGGATTGTGATGGGTACTTGGTATGTTGACTTTTTGCGTAGACTCCCCGGCAACGGCGCCTGAAATCCTTCTTACTACGTCTTGAGCTTGTGTTGGTTTTCCCCGAAGAGGAAGGGATGATGCAGCAGAGTAGCGTAAGTATTCCCCTCGGTTTTTGAGAACCAATGTATCAATCCAGTAGGAGGCACGCTCAAGTCCCTCATACCTGCACAAGACGATAGCTACTCGCAACCAACGCAGTTAGGGGTTGTCAATCCCTTCACGGTCACTTACGAGAGTGATATCTGATAGATATAATATTTTTGGTATTTTCGATATAAAGATGCAAAGTGAAAAGTAAAAGCAAAGTAAAAAAGCAAAGCAAGATTAAAGTGATGGAGATTGATATGATGAGAATAGACCCAGGGGCCATAGGTTTCACTAGTGGCTTCTCTCAAGAGCATAAGTATTCTACGGTGGAAGAACAAATTACTGTTGAGCAATTGACAGAATTGAGCATAGTTATGTGAATATCTAGGCATGATCATGTATATAGGCATCACGTCCGTGACAAGTAGACCGAAACGATTCTACATCTACTACTATTACTCCACTCATCGACCGCTATCCGGCATGCATCTAGAGTATTAAGTTAAAAACAGAGTAACGCCTTAAGCAAGATGACATGATGTAGAGAGATAAATTCATGCAATATGAAATAAACCCCATCTTGTTATCCTCAATGGCAACGATGCAATATGTGCCTTGCTGCCCCTTCTGTCACTGGGAAAGGACACCGCAAGATCGAACCCAAAGTTAAGCACTTCTCCCATGGCAAGAACTACCAATCTAGTTGGCCAAATCAAACGAATAATTCGAAGAGACTTGCAAAGATAACCAATCATACATAAAAGAATTCAGGGAAGATTCAAATATTATTCATTGATAGACTTGATCATAAACCCACAATTCATCGTTCTCAACCAACACACCGCAAAAAGAATATTACATCGAATAGATCTCCACAAGAGAGGGGGAGAACTTTGTATTGAGATTCAAAGAGAGAGAAGAAGCCATCTAGCTACTAACTATGGACCCGAAGGTCTGAGGTAAACTACTCACACTTCATCGGGGAGGCTAGGATGATGTAGAAGCCCTCCGTGATGACGGCCCTCTTCCGGTGGAGCTCCGGAACAGGCCCCAAGATGGGATCTCGTGGATACAGAAAGTTGCGGCGGTGGAATTAGGTTTTTGGCTCCTATTCTGATCGTTTGGGGGTACGTGTGTATATATAGGAGGAAGAAGTACGTCGGTGGAGCACCGAGGGGCCCATGAGGCAGGGGGGCGCCCCCCACCCTCGTGACCGCCTCTTTTGTTCCTTGGAGCAGGGTCCAAGTCTCCTGGATCACGTTCGGTGATAAAATCACGTTCCCGAAGGTTTTATTCCGTTTGGACTCCGGTTGATATTCCGTTTCTTCGAAACACTAAAATAGGCAAAAAAACAACAATTCTGGGCTGGGCCTCCGTTTAATAGGTTAGTCCCAAAAGTAATATAAAAGTGGAAAATAAAGCGCAATATAGTCCAAAACAGTAGATAATATAGCATGGAGCAATCAAAAATTAGAGATACGTTGGAGACGTATCAGGCATCCCCAAGCTTAATTCCTGCTCGTCCTCGAGTAGGTAAATGATAAAAAGAGAATTTTTGATGCGGAGTGCTACTTGGCATAATTTCAATGCAAATCTTCTTAATTGTGATATGAATATTCAGATTTGAAAGATTCAAGACAAAAGTTCATATTGACATAAAAATAATAATACTTCAAGCATACTAACAAAGAAATTATGTCTTCTCAAAATAACATGGCCAAAGAAAGTTATCCCTACAAAATCATATAGTCTGGCTATGCTCTATCTTCACCACGCAAAGTATTTAAATCATGCACAACCCCGATGACAAGCCAAGCAATTGTTTCATACTCTTAACTTTTTCAAAACTTTTTCAATCTTCACGCAATACATGAGCGTGAGCCATGGATATAGCACTATAGGTGGAATAGAATGGTGGTTGTGGAGAAGACAAAAAGGAGAAGATAGTCTCACATCAACTAGGCGTATCAACGGGCTATGGAGATGCCCATCAATAGATATCAATGTGAGTGAGTAGGAATTGCCATGCAACGGATGCACTAGAGCTATAAGTATATGAAAGCTCAAAAAGAAACTAAGTGGGTGTGCATCCAACTTGCTTGCTTATGAAGACCTAGGGCAATTTGAGGAAGCCCATCATTGGAATATACAAGCCAAGTTCTATAATGTAAAATTCCCACTAGTATATGAAAGTGATAACATGAGAGACTCTCTACTATGAAGATCATGGTGCTACTTTGAAGCACAAGTGTGGTAAGAGAATAGTAACGTTGTCCCTTCTCTCTTTTCTCTCATTTTTTTATATTTTTTTATTTGTGCCTTTCTCCCTTTTTTTATTTTATGGCCTCTTTTTATTTGGGCTTCTTTGGCCTCTTTTATTTATTTTTCGTCCGGAGTCTCATCCCGACTTATGGGGGAATCATACTCTCCATCGTTCTTTCCTCACTTGGGACAATGCTCTAATAATGATGATCATCACACTTTTATTTTTCTTACAACTCAATACTTAGAACAAAATATGACTCTATATGAATGCCTCCGGCGGTGTACCAGGATATGCAATATGACAATGATGGAGTGTGTCATGATGAACTAGATGGTAGAAAGTTGCATGGCAATATATCTCGGAATGGCTATGGAAATGCCATAATAGGTAGGATGGTGGCTGTTTTGAGGAAGGTATATGGTAGGTGTATGATACCGGTGAAAGGTGTGCGGTATTAGAGAGGCTAGCAAAGGTGGAAGGGTGAGAGTGTGTATAATCCATGGACTCAACATTAGTCGTAAAGAACTCATATACTTATTGCAAAAATCTCGAAGTTATCAAAGCAAAGTATCACGCGCATGCTCCTAGGGGGGTAGATTGGTAGGAAAAGACCATCGTTCGTCCCCGACCGCCACTCATAAGGAAGACAATCAATAAATAAAACATGCTCCGACTTCATCACATAACGGTTCACCATACGTGCATGCTACGAGAATCACAAACTTTAACACAAGTATTCTTTAAATTCACAACTACTCAACTAGCATGACTTTAATATTATCACCTCCATATCTCAAAACAATTATCATGCTTCAATCTTTTCTTAGTATTCAACACACTCAAAAGAAAGTTTCACGAATCTTGAATACCAAGCATATTATTATTAAGCAAATTACCATGCTATTAAGAGACTCTCAAAATAATTTAAGTAAAGAATGAGAGATCAATAGTTTCTTTAAAACAAATCCACCATCGTGCTCTAAAAGATCTAAGTGAAGCACATAGAGCAAAATTATAACGCTCAAAAGATATAAGTGAAGCACATAGAGCAAAACTACTTAGCTCAAAAGATATAAGTGAAGCACATACAGTATTCTATCAAATTTTAATTCTTGTATGGCTCTCTCAAAAGGTGTGTACAGCAAGGATGATTGTGGTATACTAAGACACAAAGACACAAATAATACAAGACACTCCAAGCAAAACACATATCATGTTGGTGAATAAAAATATAGCTCCAAGTAAATTACCGATGGAAGTGGACGAAAGAGGGGATGCCTCCCGGGGCATCCCCAAGCTTTGACTTCTTGGTGTCCTTGGATTATCTTGGGGGTGCCATGGGAATCCCCAAGCTTAGGCTCTTGCCACTCCTTGTTCCATGATCCATCAAAAGAATTCACCCAAAATTTGAAAACTTCACAACACAAAACTCAAAATAGAAAACTCGTGAGCTCCGTTAGCGAAAGAAAACAAAAGACTACTTCAAGGTACTATAATGAACTCATTTTTTATTTATATTGGTGTTAAACCTACTGTATTCCAACTTCTCTATGGACTATAAACTATTTTACTAACATAGATTCATCAAAATAAGCAAACAACACACGAAAAACAGAATCTGTCAAAAACAGAACAGTTTGTAGTAATCTGTAGCTAGCGCAAGATCTGGAACCCCAAAAATTCTAAAATAAATTGCTGGACATGAGAATCTATCTATTAATCATCTTCAAAAAGAATTAACTAAATATCACTCTTCAAATAAAAATGACAGCAGTTCTCGTGAGTGCTAAAGTTTCTATTTTTTACAGGAAGTTCAACAAGACTTTCCCCAAGTCTTCTCAACAGTTCTACTTGGCACAAACACTAATTAAACTCAAAGAAACACAACCAAAACAGAGGCTAAAGAATTTATTTATTACTAAGAAGGAGCAAAAAGCAAGGAATAAAAATAAAATTGGGTTGCCTCCCAACAAGCGCTATCGTTTAACGCCCCTAGCTAGGCATAAAAGTGAGGATAGATCTAGGTATTGCCATCTTTGGCTTTAGAGAAAAAGAGAGCAAACTTGTTATCTATGTAATTAATCTTTCTATTTTGACAGAGTACATGTCCATTAATGGTAGAAGAAAGATTAAGAATGTTGCGGAAATTGGCATCTAGGCTAGCTTTTATTTCTTTAATAGATTCGTTTTGGTAAGAAAGCAAGAGAGATGTGATTTCAGTTTTCTCATTAATGGGGTGCCCAAATATAGTTTTCATCCTCTCCTAGGTATCTATGGGGTCCCCTTCAAGAAAAACCCCCTCGAAAATAGAATCTAAAACTTGTTTGAACGAAGCGGGTAGCCCAACATAAAAGCTTTTTAAGTAAACCTCAATCTGATATTGGGGTACATAGCTAGCCCGGATCCTTAACAACCTATCCCAAGCATCTTTCAAAGATTTATCATGTAAATAACGAAAAATTCTAGAATCATCTTCATCAAAATTACTAACATTCTCACTGATAACTCCGGCAAGTTGTTCTATAGCATTTCAATTTATGAGTTTAGATAAGATAACATGATTGTCTGAAGCACTAGAACTTGGGAGAGAACCCCCAACTCTTTCTGGTTCTGACATGGCGAGGGAAAAGAGGCAAACAGAGAGGGGGGATAGAGAGAGAGGGTGAATAAAACGGCAAGGGTGAAGTGGGGGAGAGGAAAACGAGAGGCAAATGGCAAATAATGTAATGCGAGAGATAGGGATTGTGATGGGTACTTGGTATGTTGACTTTTTGGGTAGACTCCCCGGCAACGGCGCCAAAAATCCTGCTTGCTACGTCTTGAGCTTGCGTTGGTTTTCCCCGAAGAGGAAGGGATGATGCAGTAGAGTAGCGTAAGTATTTCCCTCAGTTTTTGAGAACAAGGTGTCAATCCAGTAGGAGGCCACGCTCAAGTCCCTCGTACCTGCACAAAACGATAGCTACTCCCAACCAACGCGATTAGGGGTTGTCAATCCCTTCACGGTCACTTACGAGAGTGAGATCTGATAGATATAATATTTTTGGTATTTTTGATATAAAGATGCAAAGTGAAAAGTAAAAGAAAAGTAAAAAGCAAAGCAAGATTAAAGTGATGGAGATTGATATGATGAGAATAGACCCGAGGGTCATAGGTTTCACTGGTGGCTTCTCTCAAGAGCATAAGTATTCTACGGTGGGTGAACAAATTACTGTTGAGCAATTGACAGAATTGAGAATAGTTATGCGAATATCTAGGCATGATCATGTATATAGGCATCACGTCTGTGACAAGTAGACGGCTGCATCTACTACTATTACTCCACTCATCGACCGCTATCCAGCATGCATCTAGAGTATTAAGTTAAAAACAGAGTAACGCCTTAAGGAAGATGACATGATGTAGAGAGATAAATTAATGCAATATGAAATAAACCCCATCTTGTTATCCTCGATGGCAACGATGTAATACATGCCTTGCTGCCCCTTCTGTCACTGGGAAAGGACACCGCAAGATCGAACCCAAAGCTAAGCACTTCTCCCATGGCAAGAACTACCAATCTAGTTGGCCAAACCAAACGAATAATTCGAAGAGACTTGCAAAGATAACCAATCATACATAAAGGAATTCAGAGAAGATTCAAATATTATTCATAGATAGACTTGATCATAAACCCACAATTCATCGGTCTCAACAAACACACCGCAAAAAGAAGATTACATCGAATAGATCTCCACAAGAGAGGTGGAGAACTTTGTATTGAGATTCAAAGAGAGAGAAGAAGCCATCTAGCTACTAACTATGGATCCGAAGGCCTGAGGTAAACTACTCACACTTCATCGGAGAGGCTAGGATGATGTAGAAGCCCTCCGTGATGACGGCCCTCTTCCGGCGGAGCTCCGGAACAGGCCCCAAGATGGGATCTCGTGGATACAGAAAATTTCGGCGGTGGAATTAGGTTTTTGGCTCCTGTTCTGATCGTTTGGGGGTACGTGTGTATATATAGGAGGAAGAAGTACGTCGGTGGAGCACCAAGGGGTCCATGAGGTAGGGGGCGCGCCCCCCACCCTCGTGACCGCCTCTTTTGTTCCTTGGAGCAGGGTCCAAGTCTCCTGGATCACGTTCGGTGATAAAATCACGTTCCCGAAGGTTTTATTCCGTTTGGACTCCGGTTGATTTTCCGTTTCTTCGAAACACTGAAATAGGCAAAAAAAACAGCAATTCTGGGCTGGGCCTCCGGTTAATAGGTTAGTCCCAAAAGTAATATAAAAGTGGAAAATAAAGCCCAATATAGTCTAAAACAATAGATAATATAGCATGGAGAAATCAAAAATTAGAGATACGTTGGAGACGTATCAGGCATCCTGTGACGGCCTCCTCCTCCTCAATCCCCCCCCCCAATGACCGCTTCAGCATCTGTAACCCGGCCACGCGTCAGTGCGCTCCACTTCCAGGCCTCCCCAACAGTAGTCTCATCAACATCGCCGCGATGTACCTGCACTGCCCGTCCCGCGAGTACCGCATCTTGTATTGGGAACTGATACACCAAGCTACCTACTATGTCATTATGGTCGGACGAAGGGGCTCGCAGAGGTGCATTGGAGTTCCTTCAGATACCCCTGCCATCGAGAAAGCTATGTTGGCCGCACGCACAATTGATCCTACTAATTTGGCCCCACCCATCAAGTTTCGTAGCTGCCTTCATTGGGATCATGCTTGGGTTCACCATGATGCTGGCATAGTCGTTTTCAATACGTTGCCAGAGTCATTCAAATTCATGCGTCGCCCGGCTGGTGCTACCAGCTTCTGCACTCGTTTTAGCGACATGGAAGATTCGATTGGCTTCAGCTGCTTTGACGATAGAAGGACAGTTGCCAGAATCTGGGTGTTGCAGGACTACGAGAAAGAGTCATGGTCATTCAAGTATCATGTTAAATTCCCGGTAGAGAGCTTATGTAACCTCGCAGATACAGAACATATGGTTTTGTCCCATGAGGGAGATGTGTTGGTCTACAATAAATCCGCACGTCACATGTTCCAATGCGACAACAACGACAAGTTTCTACAGGAATTCCGATGGAAATCATGGGCTTTGGACGTTATTGGACTTGGACATTGTTTTAAAGAAAGCCTCATCAAGCATGAATTTTTCCCGAGGCGAGTTGTTGGACAAGAAAGATTTTTCCAAAGTCTCTAAGCCTTTAAGGTACCATGATAATATGATTATTGTCCCTATATATTTCCCATCTTTTATAGTTTTTACAGTAGTAATTAGATATATATGCCTTTAAGTGCAGAAACAACACTATGGAAGAATATATATATGAGTTTTCCCAACTAGATATAGTTTTTACTATATGAGTTCTCCATACAATCTCTGTTTCTCATTTGAGTCAACACTTTTAGAATATTGGTTACACAGGAAGTATCCACTAATAACTTCTATCTCAGTTTTGGTGCTAACACTACCACCATTTCCTCTTTTCCCCCAAATATAAACCCTTTTCATTCACTTATTGCATGTCTAGCATCTAGTGCTGCTATTCTGAACTCTGAAGCCTATGTTATCATTTCCAAGTAAATTGTATATATGTTTCCCAACAGAATTTCCCATGGCTTATTGTTTGTTTGCGTTATCCTTTTAGATGCAATTCAACGTCTCTAACCAACACTCCATGACCAAAATATTCTTAGGTATTGCAATTTCTAGGTGAAAATCAGTCAATTGTTTTATATGGCATGAACTAACTACTGTGCGCCTCTGCCAGTGACATAGTTGACAAGTTCTAGTGTCCCATACTGGAGTTCACAAAATCTAATGCGTACTCCCTCTGTAAACTGGGAGTACTTTCTTGTTCTATTTGCTAGGTTATGAATGGACATAACAGTTAAGTGGTTTCCTAGAGAGTATCACTCCCAAGCTATAATGGATAGTGAAGTGATAGTAGAGGTGTAAACTAATTCACTGGCTCTGATTCGACGATCGATTGATGTATTCAGCTCTTAAGTGCAGAACATGTGACATCATAATTTGGAATATGCTGAGAAGTTGAGGCCTTTAGACAAAACTTACCAATTCAATGACTACTTTGTTGATAAGTAACTAGCAAACATGCCCGTGCGTTGCAACGGGAGAGAAGATTCAATTATGCTCACTAAACTGAATATTTTGGTATAAGCATCTGGTCTCACCCTGATTTTGGTTGTATCCCAATAGAATAATGGGTCTCACTCCAATAGTAGTGTCCTTTTCCCATTACACAACAAATCCCCTCAAAACAAAAGTAAAACACACCAATTTCGCAATCGCCTTTATGTTTGATCTTGTATAGATGCGCTAGTATTTCTTGAAGATGTCACTGAAGCACAAAGTCACATCTCACCATATCTGAAAATTCAGAGTTGTACATCCAAACCAATAGAGCACTGCTCACAGTGGAGATTCTTTTTCCTTGAGTCGGCAAATTCTGAAATGACATAGAATTGACTGAACCCATAAGGAAAAATGAGTCGGTCCTAGTATTTATTCATATAAGGTCGGTTTTGCCTAAGTATTTATATCCATATGCAGAATGGAGTGCAGAGATGAAATCCTAGAACATAACTACATGCGCACATGAGGACGGACGTGAACAAGACTTAATTTGTTTGTTGTTCATCCACATAAAACATACATAGATCTAGGTCATCATCTCAGTTGAGAATGTGATGTGAATGTAAGTTTCAGGGAGGCTGGGCTAACCTTCACATGAGTTCTTATTAAGATGTTAGGGTGACACAGGGAAGAAACGCTTCGCGGCTCCATGCCACCACAAAAACTCAGGGATCTCATAAATCTTGTTTATCTGGGTTGACAATATGTGTAAAACAGTGCACATTTATCTCTAGATTCAGCAATTGGAAGGACGTCCAACAAAATCTCCTGATAATACAAGAGCACATAAGGTGCAGCGGAGTAGAGTAGATCACCCATTTATAAAAACAAAACCATGTCAAACTTTAATAACATTTATAGACGTGACATGTCTTCTCTTTTTCAAGAAAAAAAGTGACCATGTCTTCGAGGAGAGCAACTAAAATGAAGATCAGGGGATACCCGATGTTAAAGAGACAATAACCACACTTAAGAAAAAGTTACTAACAGACCTCAAACCATCACTCTGGAAAATGTGAATCCCGTGGAAAATACTTTATTTTATCCCAATAAGACAATTTCAAATGTGTGTAGAAATTACTGCTAATGTGTGCAAGCTGGATGTCAACTCTTGGCACCATAGTTGGTCGTGCATGGTAACTGGTAAGTAGAAATTTTTAGGTTTCAGTTGTAGCATTAGCACTAACAGTCCCATGTGCAAAAATCAGAAAACATAATATTCGAACAACCTCGTATCACCGAATGGCTTTCAAGGTGAACTGACCCAAAGATGATGATGTAGATCTTGCGGATGGTCATTCACCGCAGGTCCAGTACTTCATCATCCACAGTCGCCACGAGCACTGGCCACGCGCACCACCTTGAAATGCCGCGCACTATTGCCTGCCACGCTGCTAGCCCCGTAGCGTGTAGGCCACCATTGTCGTCGCCACCACCCTGGGGCTTGACTTTGCCCTGCCCTGTTAATCATGTCCACACCTCAGCTCCCAGATATTTGGGTCTGAATGTGATGGCGATATGCGTCATGGTGATCTCCTGCTTATTGCTTTTAGTGAACTCGGTGGGCTTGGCATTGGGGATGCAATTATCGTTGAGCCACGTCTCATACTGGAACATGATTATCCTCAAATTCTTTCTATCTCGAAATAGATATATTGATGCCAAATGAAATTTTGCCCTTGGTCAAACTGATAGACAACATCCTGTTCTTGCTCTAGTTTTAAAAGATAATAATTCAGATGAAAAAAATCAGTACCATTGGAAATCTTATGACAAAGACTGCAGTATTCATGTTGGGTACATGTATAAATTTTGAACCAATTAGTCCTAGTTCTCAATCTAAACCTCTGCCTTTATTTCCAAAATACCAACTGCATCTATTGTGTGTGATTTCTTCCAGTCTACACATCAAACTATCATCTTAGTTGCTGTATTATATACTCCCTCTATCTCAGTATATATAGACAAAAAAATCTTATATTTTGAGACAGAGGGAGTAGATGTTACCTTTGAAACTTAGCTGGCCAGTTTGACTTCAACTTGAGAGCTCAGATGAATTTCTTCTCAGTGGATGCCAGCTCCTTCATTTGGCGAAGCGCACATCGGCCTGAACCAGCGCCCTTTAGGAGCCAACAAAAATTTAAATCAGTTTCTTTAAGGAAAAGTAAAACCAGTTCTGAATTGCAGAGCATGTACAAATTGGAAAGAAAAAGGCCTCTGAATCTGCATCTCGGCAAAACACTTCACACCCTTCACCCCAGCAGAGAACCAAGTCTGAAGGTCGACTGGATTCAATTACATCATGCATTCACCCATGACATATGCATCTCTATGGACTTTGATTTCCAACTCTACCTGCAACCAGAGTGTTTTCTCTCTAAAAAAGCAACCAAAGTGTACACAGTTAGCTTCAGTTCGTACATGTAGCAGAAAGGCAAGGAATATATTCTCTGTTTTGTCCGACCAGATGAGGGGAGCATGGGTCTCCGCGCCTTGATCCGGCCCGAAGGAGCCGCCAATGAAGCATGCTATGCTCAGAGAGGGGAGGGAGGGGTTAGGTGTCTAGATCGGGCTGAGGTAAGGGAGGGAGCGGTGAGGATGGTGGGGGAGGGGGAGGGGAGATCGACCTGCCACCGGCCGCCTCCGGTGCAGGTGAGGTGAGTCGGGTGGCGGGATGGCCTGCCGCCGGTGCCAAGCGAGGCGAAACCGTGGGGGCGAGGCGAGCGCAGGAGTGTGGGTGGGAGGATGCGGGCGCCCCTTTTTTCCCCATGACGTGGCAGGAGCCGGCCGACGATTGGGGAGGGGGGCATGAGGCGGTCGGCGGTGTGTGGGGCTTGGCAGGAGGTGGGTGGGGCAGGGCGGAGCGCCGTGAGGTAGAACGTGACTGTGTTTTTTCCTTCATATCGGTTCGATTTGGATGACGGGTTGAATATCAAAAAATACAGGGGCTTTTCTGCAAAAACGCTGACGACTTATGACCACAAGCGATAGCCGCTTTATTATTAGGCAGAGATAGAGATTAATGTTTTTCTGCTGAGATTGTTTGTTTTAAGATATATCGTTGGGCTCCTGCAGTCTCCTCTCTTTGCCAAAAAGCAAATCCCCGCCGAGAAGGCCGAGCCGTGCGGAGCGGGCCGTGAGGAGTGGCGAGAAGGGGAGAGATCGAAGGACCGGAGGTAGCAGTGGTTTCCACAGGCGACCTTGTCCTCGGTGGCAGTGGTGGCTCCCCTGTAGTCGGCTCGGATCATAGACGGGGGTGGTTGGAGATGGCGGGCTGATGCGCTCAACAGCAAGATCCGGCAGGCGGCGTGTGGTGGAGGGAGGGGAAGGAGGCGGCCGCGCCACGGATGGACGCTCTATTCCTGAATCGTGAAACTTGTAGTAATAAATGAGATAAGAGTACTTGATCATCAATTCTAAAGCTGCCGTCTTGCTCACAACCTTGGATTTCTTGGTGAACTCTACACATCCACTACAAGACAATGTCTAGTTTCAGTTATCTGAACATGAGTACTGAATTGATTCAGGCAAGATACGATTGTCAAGAAAAAAAAGATAGTAAAGACTGTTCTAAGTTTCTCTCACAGCAGCATGAGGTTCTTAACTGTGCACTTTGCCTAAAGCTGAAACAAAGTTGCAAGATAGGAGTACATTTTTTTCCTAATCCTGGATATTGATAAACACTGTATGAGATAATCCTGAATATTACAACTTGTAATGATCAATGAGACAAGAGTACTTGATCCTTAATTTTTAACCTATCATCTTGATCATAACCTTGGATTTCTCAGTGAACTCTATACATCTATCATTTTATATTACCAACAAACAACTAATCCTGACAATTACTGTAGAAAATAATAGACAGTACATGGTAACTGTATGAACACATAATTCTAAAAGATACAACTTGTAATGATGAATGAGATAAGAGTACTCAATCCTCGTATTGGTCAAAACCATAGATTTCTCAGTAAACTTCATTTGTCTGTCGATACAGTATGTATTTCCAACAAATACTACACACAACAGCGTCTAATGCAGTTATCTGAATAATGTCTACTGATTTCATTCAGGCAAGCAACAACCAAAAAAGTTGTGACAACTAAATTCAATCTACAACTTTACAGCAAAAGGTTCAAACATTTGTTCAAGGAAATGAATGCAACCTCGGAGTTTTGCAGGAAACGAAATATAACATCACACACTGTGATTCTTTAACATGGTTCTCCTCTCAGTACACGTATATATCAATCAAAAAGGTATTTTGATTGATTCATGTGCCTGCTAACATGCAGACTGCTTGCCTACAGAGACAAGATGGGGGTGAGAGAGAAGGAGGGAGAGGTATATGGCTTACCACCTACAACGGGGATGAGGAAGAACCTGCAACAGCAGCAGCTTCTCTTTGGCCGGGCCCCTTCACGCATGCAGAGCAGATCGGAGGGAGCAAACTGACTGCATATATAGACCACACACACGAATCAGATGTGGAGATGAAGAAGGCCAGAAGAAGAGAAGGGATTCATGGCATACCCTTGCGGAAGTTGCCGCTCTTGCTCTCAGAGGAGAGGAAGGTGCTGCAGATCCTGAGCTCGGTCACCATGGCCGCCCGCGGGCTAGGGTTTCGGGCGCGAGCAGGGAGGGATGGATGGGTGTGGAGGTGAAAGGAGGAGGGCGCGGTGGTGGCGGCGGTGGTGGGAGGAGGAGGACTCCTCTGCCGCTGTGTGGTCGTGGTGGCACCGATGCGGGAACGTCGGTGCGGGAACACCAGTGCGGATCGGGTCATGGACGGCGGCTGGGATGTAGGCGGTCGGCGCGGTGAAGTAGGTGGTCGGCATCCAGTGGAGGGAGGCGACCGGCTATGAGGGGCGAGAGGTGGCCGGCGATGGGGGAGGGAGGCAGCCAACGCACCGGCGGCGACGGATGCTCGTGCAGGAGGGAGGATGAGATGCGTGAATCGGGTAGGGATCGTGGAGAGGCGTGCGGGGATGGTTTTCTCTGCACTGTAAAACCAGTGGGAGAGGGACGAATAAAAATCGGCGAAAAAAAACCGATGAAAAAAACCCAACAAAAATAGAAGGTGGGAGCGAGGGAATTGGAGGTGGGAGGGAGGACGAAAATAAACCAGGAGAGATGGGACGAAAATTAAACCCGAAACGCGACCTATCAACTGAGACACTAAAAGTAGAGATTTAAGTTTTCTTTGAAGGGTCCCGTTCTAGGGTCAATGGTTAACGGCGCCTATACAAACCTCGCCTAACGCGAGTTTGAGCGACCTCTCGCATTAAGGCGTCGCGAAAAGGGCCGGCCCAGGTTAGTCACATGTAAGTTCGTCTTTTCTCTTGTTTTTTCTTTGTTCATTTTTATGTTTTTTATTTTATTATTAATATTTTCTAAAATATTATAAGTACATTATTTCAAAAAATAAAACAAATAAAAATATTAAAACAGTGATTTTGAAAAAAGATAGTAACAAATGCAAAAAAATTGTTAGCTTAATTAACAAAATTGATACCATATTAGAAAATGTTCGTGACATTTTGTAAATATTCATGTGCTTAAAAAATGTATGTGACATTACGAACAAAATTTAATCATATTTAGAAAAATGTATGTAAAATAAATTTTCAAATGTATGTCAAAAATGTTCATAGCATAAAAAACTGTCTGTGACATTTTAAAAGTTCATGCATTTCAGAAAAAAAGTATGAGATATTATAAGAAGTTATTCATCATGTAGTTAGAAAATATTAAACGTATATCAAATAAATGTTCCAGATGTATACGTAAAATGTACAATGTTTATGAGAAATGTATATATCAAATATTTATTCGAAAGAAATGTTAATAATTGTATTTAAAATGCTAATCATGTATTAAAAAAAATTAAGCATGTATAAAAAATGTTCTTGTTGTATAAGAAAAATCTAGACATCGAAAGAGTTTATTTTCAATAATAGTAATCGTGTATTTTAATTATTTAACATGTATAGTAATAATGTTTCAGGCGTACATGAAAAATATACATATAAATCAAGAAAAACGATACAAACAACACATAGAAAACAAAACAAGTTAATCAAAAAGTTGTAAAACCGAAGAAAAACCAATGAAAACCATAAAGAGTAACAGAAAAAAGGAAAGAAAAAACACACAAAAAAAACAAGTGAAAAAGAAAGAGAAATGAAGAAAACCAAATAAAATTAGTATATATCAAAGAAAGAAAGAAACCAAAGAAAACCAAAGTTATAGCCATTAAAAAATAAACGAAAGAAAACCAGTGAAAAATAAAAAGAACAGGAATAAAACCTAGAGTATGGTGAAACCTACGCTAATGGCCGGTCCACTCGCGCTGCACCTGACCCGGGAGAAGTTAACGTCTTGTTGTAAGTGATTTACTATACATGTCTAAAAAACATAGCTCTCATGCATGTTGCTTTTTTTCTTTGAAGATTCTCGTGCATGCTGCTAGGGTCATTGGAGGGCGTGTGGTGGGGTAGTTCTGTCGGATCTCACGGAATTCAATGCGTGTTGGTCTTCGGTGGATCCGTTAATTCGTTTTCATTTGGATGTTTACAGGTTTGATCCTTTCGATCTTCGACTTTCTCCATCGGGATGGTTGCTGCTTTGGTGCACTGGTCCTACGGAGTCTTAGCAGGACGACTTCTCGACTGTCAACTACAACAAGGTTTGTTCGGCTCCAGCAAGGGAGGGCCGATTGCGATGCGCCTTCGGCTCGCTCCAGTGCTTGTAGTCATCGTTAGGTGGTCCGCGGACTTGATTGTATTTTTTATTACCTCTGGTGTTCTTTATACTGACATAATTGACTATGAATAGATTGAAAAATTCTCAGGCAAAAAAAAAAAAGCATCGAGGAGGAGCTCTCTTCAAAAAGCCAACCAAGAGAGATAGCCAGAAAAAAAAAACCGAGAGCAACATGTTTGTGTTACAGGCCAGCCAGCCCAATGATTTGAATGATTGGCGTCAGGGAAATTGTCTGGGGTCAGCCCAACAAAACCCAATTAGTATTTCCTTATACCAAAACAGAAAAAGAGAAAAAGGAAAGAAACACGACCAATATTGGCCTATAAGCCTACAACTACGAAACCACGCCTCGCGCGCCCATCGCCGTCCGATCACAACCCAACGCCCGCGAACGCCACCGTCGGAACCTTCCAGAGCCCCTCCCCGTCCGCTATAAACGCCCGCCGTCCGCCTCCGTTTCACCCCCTCTACCAGTCCTCCCACCACCAAAACCCTAGCGCCGCCACCGCCAGCACCACCGCCGTACTTCCAAACCGAGCGACAGCTGCAATGGCCGGCAAGGGCGAGGGTCCCGCCATCGGGATCGATCTCGGCACGACCTACTCCTGCGTCGGCGTGTGGCAGCACGACCGAGTTGAGATCATCGCCAATGACCAGGGCAACCGCACCACCCCCTCCTACGTCGCCTTCACCGACTCCGAGAGGCTCATCGGCGATGCGGCCAAGAACCAGGTCGCCATGAACCCGGTCAACACGGTTTTCGGTGAGCAATCCACCACCTTTCGTCATTACTCTTGTTTATCCGCTTTAGATCTGTCGATCGGGGCTCTGTCTAGTGCGCGGATTGAGCTTAGTTCAGCCACTTCAGATCGATTTTGTACGGTTTGTTACAGTTTAGCCTTTGCAATATGTTCTGGTGTCAGCGCGTGCTTCGGTTGATTTGATTCGTTGACTAGTTGTACCTGCGCCAGGTTACATGTGGCTGGTTGCTTAGTTTAATCTGTTCCCGCCGTAGCTGTATTATATAGTAATAGATAGATCTGTGCGTGCGCATAGTTTTTTATGTGTGGATACTTCTGCATGCGGGAGCTTGGTTCAATCACGGTGCAATTATTTGTTTCTGCCCTATCCCTCTATAGGGGAAAACATGGCACTGTCAAAGCCAGTAAGAAAAAGAATCGAAAGTAGATGTGGACTCACACTGTAGATGTGGTTTTATACCTGGATGAATTCGTACCTTACGGCAAATAAAATATCTCAGTTGTGCCATCTAGCTTGAACAAAGTGGATGATGCATCACTTAATATAAAATGATAATCAGTGGAATACCAAGCACTACCGTCTGATATATACTTCATAAAGCTCTTAATTCATTTAACTTATTTTTTGAACTGTTTTTTCTTTCCTGTTTGATTTTTTTAACATGGAGTTAGCACCTGTGATGTAAATTAGCCCATTTGTTCAACATAAGTGATTATTCCAAAAAATCACTGGTTGCTAACTTGGTAAAATTCTGTAATGTTATTTTTTACCCCTTTAATATTTATGTTGCTCTTTATTGCCACCATCTGGTATCTGACACGGTCTTATTTTGTGTCTACGCATTTTGTAATATGGCATGTAATAAGGGGGAACGGACCTTGTGCCACTGGCTACTTTACTAATTTCCTATTCTATGCTTTTGCATGTGTATAGCATCTTGATTATTGACTTTTATGCATCAATGTTTGTTATTCCGTTCAAGGGTCCACCTTGTCTCTGTACTAGGCAAGTTTACCAGTAGATCATACCGTGCTTTGTTCTGTATAAGCTTTTGCATGTTTTCTGATGATTAATTACTGCCATATATTTTATTTCCTGAACTGATTTCAAGTTTGATTATCTATATAAGGCTTGGTTGATATTCTGTTGCTTATTTTCTTTATTAATTATTAATTATCAATACATCATTGTGATAAATTGGTATTTCAAGTCGCTGACATGATAATTTGCTCTGTAGATGCCAAGCGTCTCATTGGCAGGAGAGTTAGTGATCCTTCTGTCCAGAGTGACATGAAGCTTTGGCCCTTCAAGGTCATTGCTGGACCTGGAGACAAGCCTATGATTGTTCAGTACAAGGGTGAGGAGAAGGAGTTTGCTGCTGAAGAGATCTCCTCCATGGTCCTCATCAAGATGCGTGAGATAGCTGAAGCGTATCTTGGCAGCACCATCAAGAATGCTGTTGTCACTGTCCCTGCCTACTTCAATGACTCTTAGAGGCAGGCCACCAAGGATGCTGGAGTGATTGCAGGCCTGAATGTTATGCGCATTATCAACGAGCCAATTGCTGCTGCTATTGCTTATGGTCTTGATAAGAAGGCCACCAGTGTTGGTGAGAAGAATGTTCTCATCTTTGACCTTGGTGGTGGCACCTTTGATGTTTCCCTCCTCATCATTGAAGAGGGTATCTTTGAGGTCAAGTCCACTGCTGGTGACACTCACCTTGGTGGTGAGGACTTTGACAACAGAATGGTCAACCACTTCGTCCAAGAATTCAAGAGGAAGAACAAGAAGGATATTAGTGGCAACCCCAGGGTTCTCCGCAGGCTGAGGACAACTTGTGAGCGGGCGAAGAGGACCCTCTCCTCCACTGCGCAGACCACCATTGAGATTGACTCGCTGTATGAGGGCATCGACTTCTACACGACCATCACCCGTGCCAGGTTTGAGGAGTTGAACATGGATCTCTTCAGGAAGTGCATGGAGCCTGTTGAGAAGTGCCTGAGGGATGCTAAGATGGACAAGAGCACTGTCCATGATGTTGTCCTTGTTGGTGGCTCCACCAGGATCCCAAGGGTGCAGCAGCTGCTTCAGGACTTCTTCAATGGCAAGGAGCTGTGCAAGAACATCAACCCGGATGAGGCTGTTGCCTATGGTGCTGCAGTCCAGGCTGCCATCTTGAGTGGAGAGGGCAATGAGAAGGTCCAGGACCTCCTGCTGCTTGATGTCACACCTCTTTCTCTTGGTCTGGAGACTGCTGGAGGTGTCATGACCGTTTTGATTCCAAGGAACACCACCATCCCCACCAAGAAGGAGCAGGTCTTCTCCACCTACTTTGACAACCAGCCTGGTGTCCTTATCCAGGTTTATGAGGGCGAGAGGACCAGGACCCGCGACAACAACCTGCTGGGCAAGTTTGAGCTCTCCGGCATCCCTCCTGCCCCCAGGGGTGTGCCCCAGATCACGGTCTGCTTCGACATTGATGCTAATGGCATTCTGAACGTCTCCGCCGAGGACAAGACCACTGGGCAGAAGAACAAGATCACCATCACAAATGACAAGGGCAGGCTGAGCAAGGATGAGATCGAGAAGATGGTGCAGGAGGTTGAGAAGTACAAGTCAGAGGACGAGGAGCACAAGAAGAAGGTGGAGTCAAAGAATGCCCTTGAGAACTATGGGCAGAAATCACAGATTTGACCTGAGGCAGAAATCAAATCACAAACTGACCTGTTCAGGAAAAAATTTCTCTCTGCTGACCCTTTGGTGTGGCGCCCGACATCTGGGCGCCGCACCCTACTATGCAGCGCCTTCCCCTTAGGCGTCGCACATCCTGCCAGCGTGGCAGCCCTTGTCCAGTTGCGGCCTCACACGCACCTGTGCAGCGCCTAAGAGCTATGCGCCACACTTTGACGTGCAGCGCCTAGGCCTTGGGCGCTGCACAGTGACTTAAGCGCGGCCGCCCCAGCTCGACCAGGCAGTTCTTCATCTCTCCGCTCTCTGTACAGAGAGCAGCGGCGGCGGCGACGCCCCTGTCTAATCCCCCCACATCCCTCTCAGATCTGAAGATTTGATCTGTGGATTCGATCCCCAATCCATCCTACTAGGTAAACTCTTCCCTTCTCTTTCTTTTGCTTCGTAAATTTGTTGCCATTCTAGAGATTTGTCCATGATTTGATGGAACCCTTGATTTGTTTGGTTTGCTCGATTTAGGATGTGTATTCATATTGGTAGTACCATAGTGTTATTTATTAGTTCACAACATATGATTCTTGTTGTTGAAACCCTAGATTGTTTAGTTTTTTTAGATATATATGAGATGCCTATTTTTGTTTAGTTTATTTGAGATGAAGATGAACTTTTATATGTTTATTGTTTGAAATTGTAAGGATGGTTTGGCTTCTGGACGATGTCTACGACGTGCAACACCGGGCCTACATGATGCGCGAGAAGGATAAGGTAATAATGAGTAATCTAAATATTTTGCAAATTTGCCTTTAGTTGAAATTTACATGCCCTAAGATTTGTCATTACTTGTTTTTTGCAGAAGCTTGAACCTTTGAAGATTCGGTATCACGGGGTCTTTGGTCTTGCCATGCCTTACGATGAGCGGTACACACCGTACATCAAGCAGGCAGGACTACTCCCGTGGATTCTGTTGGTCAGCCGGTCCATGCCGAATCTGAACGCTCCACTGGTGTCCGCTCTTGTTGATCGGTGGAGGCCAGAGACCCACAGTTTCCATCTTCGGACCGGGGAGATGACCGTGACGCTCGAGGATGTCTCGTTGATCATCGGTCTTGCTATCGACGGGAGGCCTCTATGTATGAGCACCGATTCTGATGGGTGGCGCGAGCAGATGATTGCTCTTATCGGTATGGCTCCTACCGAGGCTGAGGATGATGTAGAGGAGGGAGAAGAGAAGAAGAAGAGGGAAAGGAAGGCAGCCGGAGCTGCTTTCACGTGGATTCAAAATAACTTTGCGACGTGCCCTCCGGATGCAACTGATGATGTGATCCAGACACATGCTCGTGTGTATATGTGGTACATTGTGTCGAGGACTTTGTTTCCTGACTCCACTGGCAAGAACACTCCATGGATGTGGCTGAAGGCGTTGACCGTCTTCGATAGCAAATGGAGCTGGGGTTCAGCGACTCTTGCGTACTTGTACCGACAGGTAGTTGGTCTGTTTTGTGATCAACTCATTTATTCATTAGCAATGCAAGCTTGCTGTCAAGTTAACATTGTTTTTCTTTCATATGTAGCTGAATGATGCGTGTTGCAGGATCACACCTAATGCAGGCATTGGTGGTAATCTGCTTCTACTTTCTGTATGAAGCTGGGAGCGTCTGCCTGTTGGACGCCCGAAGAGCGTCAGGTTTGATCCTTGGTATGCAGATGAACATGACGAATTACGGCACCCCACGTGGGCTTACAAGTGGGATATCGTTTCCGAGATGACGAACAATGTCAATCTCATGTACCAAAAGTACATTGCCGAGTTGGACACGATTACGCCTGAGCAGGTAAGGAGGTCATTACTTTAGTCCTTTCTCATGCTTGCTTGAAAAATAGTTATCAAATTTGCATTGTTGCCCTGTTTCATAGGTGGAATGGCAGCCATATGGCGCGGGTGAGAGCTTGGGGTACACCGCGGACTTTCGCCTCAACCCGATGTGCTTGCGGGATAAGGATCTCTGGCTTATGCGGTGCCCACTGATATGCAACTGGGCGGTTGAGTTTCATTTGCCGCATCGCGTGTATCGTCAGTTTGGTCTTTTCCAGCCTCACCCGCCGGATTGGGTGGACACGGATAAAGCACTTCATAGGTAAGAGAGCATGTGTGCGTATTGTCTAATCATCGGGACTCCTTTTGATTGTGCTAATATTTGGTTTTATACCACGCAGGTTGGATAGGAGAAGGCAACGGAAGATAAAGGACTGGGCCAAGCATCATTCTGCGTATGTTACCCGCTTCCAGCTTTGTGTGGAGCAAGCTTGTAGCACTGCACGTGCCCCGCTTCGTGAGCACAACTCACTTGCTTTTGATAACTACGTACGATGGTTTATTGGAACTACTCGAGTTGAGATATGCCCGCCGGCATATAATGAGGATATTCTTGAAGAACCCGTAAACTTTGAGGATCTAGCAAAGGGGAAGTACAACAGAGATGTCAGGCTAGGGCAAGGAGTCCATGCTGTTCCGGTGATTAACTATGTGGTAAAGTGTTCCCCTCTTTACTTTCCTGTTGACCGTATTACACATGTTTGAATGGCTAACGCATTCATTTTTTCTCATCCGCAGCGCACCGAGATCAAGAAAGCAGCTGATGAGAGCCAGTCTATTCTGGAGAAGACACCGGTTGGAACTGGCAATGATGATGGTTCACTACGAGCATTCCTCAAGGTACATATCGCATTCACTATGAGAGCCAGTCTATGTTGCGAAGTTTGATATCTTACACACTTGTTCGTGTTACAGCGTCAGGCCAAGAAGTTAAGGCGGTTATCGATCCTTCTCGGTTGCCGTGATCCTGAATATGGTGAACCATCTGCCTCTAGGTCTGGTACACCATCAGACCCCGCACCTCACCATGAGGGGGACGATGTGAGTTCCTCATATGCTTATATGGATGATGAGGGTGGGATCACCCAAGAGGTATGACTAATCCTTTAGATGTGATTCTCACTTGATTACGACATCGGCCTTCACCATATTGTTTTGTTGTGTGATAGGATGATGAGCTTGATGATGACATGACTTTGGCGGACGCTCAAGCTCGGTCCGCATATGTGTTCAAGCCTAGGCAGCCCAGACGCCGGTACACGCCCAACGACTATGACAACAGAGGCAACCCAAAGGTGGTCGTAGGGACCTCGCGGATGGCTAGCTTGGATGATGAGGCGGAGGCGGAGGCGGAGGCGGAGGAGGAAGTGCACGAAGAGGATCCTCGTGCTCCTAAGAAGAAGAAGCTTGCCTGCAGGCGTGCCACCAGGAACACGCGCGAAAGGCATTAGTGCTTGTTCATGTTAATTGTAGCCGTTTAATTAGGTTGACGAACCTGTGAGGTTATGTTATATGTTGGTGAACTCTTACTAGTGTGGTATTTGTGTTTGCAAACCTGAAGTAATGTTGAATTGTCTTAAATGATATGATGTTCAAGTTATTAGTTTCTGCAGTTTACAGTATTTTTATTATGTTATATGTTGGTGAACTCTTACTAGTGCAGTTTACAATATTTTTATTATGTGAGTGTTGCTGCAGGAGGCCAAAATGGCATCTGTTTCTGCAGTTTTGCTTATAGCAGCACTGCAGCGCCCAACATATAGGCGCTGCACTGTATTGTGTGGCGCCCAACAATTGGGCGCTGCACTGTATAGTGCAGCGCCCATCTCACATCCAGAGAGCCACAGTTGGCTTGCATCACATCCACAATACTTACAATGACTGCAGCATCACAACAATTTGAACAAACATAAATTTTAAGCCGACGAGTTCATAACTTAAGACAATTCAAACATTACTACGACATGGTTCACGACACATTCATTACAAATGACAAATGGCAGCTTGCCCTAGAAGATAGTTCACCAACATCTCACATGCCCTCACAACTTCATGACACATTCATTAGAAAATAGTTGACGACGAGTGCACCGAAGCGAAGTCCCTACTGAGTAGAGCGAGGCCATTTCCCCTTCTTGTCACGTGCCGAGTCCTCCTCTTGCGCCTCGCGAGCCTTTGCAAGCTTTCTTGCCCTCTCCTCCTCACGAGCAAGTTTCGCTTGGCGTGCCCTCTCCTCCTCTCGTTTCTTCCGCTCCATCCTCTCCTTCTGACGACGCTCTTCCTCCAAGCCTCTTTGAAACGATTTTTCGAACCGTCGTTGCCGCCTAAGACAATCTGCGTATTGGTCCTTTTTCACATCTTCTGGCACTTCAAGATCTATCCACGTGAAGTACTTGCATAGAGGAGGCGGTGACTGCATAAAAATTTGTTGTTAGTGTTGACACGCATTTGAGAGTAACATTTTACTTCTCGAGCTTACCGGTGGTTGGTCATAGGCGTTAGTTGGAAGTGCACGATCATAAGCATAGTTCGGGCATACAAAATATCTCCGCCCTTCCGTCCATGCTTTCTTTCGGTCGGTGGACACCTTCACCTTGCAAACATCTCCACACCAACAAGGCGGGATGTTGACATCTTTCTCCTTCACCTTGTCCAAAGATGCGTCCTCCCACTTGTTCGGCATGTCTTCTTGGTTAGCACACGGTGGCCTCGTCATGGAACCGGATGAAGCCATGCCTACAAAACCGAGAATTATTGGTCAACCCTAACCCCCACTTAACAATAACCACAACCCTAACACCAACATAACCCTAACCCTAGCATACTATGAAAACCTAACCATACCAAATTAGCAAAGAAACACAAATTTCCAAATCCTATCAAAAACTAGGGTTTCCCCCAAACTAGCAAGATTTGAGCAAATGTGACAATTCCTATGGATGAAAATGAGGGGATCGGATGACAATAACCACGGCCTCTACCACCACCACGGCCAAGACCATCACCACGGCCAAGACCACCACCACGGCCTCTTCTAAGACCAAGATGACTCCCTCTTTGTTGCCTAGTTCCTCGTTGGCTTGTTTGATTTGAGTGGTTTGGCACTCCACCACTTGTTTGACTTGGTTGGCTACCCCTTGGTTCACTTGGTTGGCTATCATTTGTTTGGCTTATGCTTGCACCATTTTTCTTTGATCTCTTTCTTGGTTTGGGACAAGTTCTTGTGTTGTGTCCCCCATTACTGCAGCCCCCACAACGGGATTGCTCACGAGGCTCTTGGAATTGGCCGGTGCCGTATTATCCACCACCACCACGGCCCCATCCGTCCATGTCACCTCTAAGACGCTTTGTCTTACGTCTTCCCCGTCTAACGATCTTCAATTCCGGGTCCGGCCATAGTTGAACTCCATGATACTCCGGCCATTGTGATTGGTCCAAGTATGGCTGGAACCGTGAAGTCCATGTATTCTTTACCGTCATGATTGAGAACTCGGACTCCCTCACGGTAAGAGGGTGATTGACGTCCACATTCCTAACCCGGGATGCATTTAACAAGTGCGAGCATGGGAGATGAAGCAAAGACGGCCTCATGCAGCTGCAATCACACCGTGTTAGGGAGACCTTGAAAGCCCGGCCTCCGTGTTGGCGGCCATCGTTTGTGGTTCCTCCGGGCTCTTTCACCTCATACTTCCGCTCGTTGTCGTCATATAGTACAGCTTCTTTGGAGTCTGCCTTTCGTGATTGAAATTCCAACCATTCTTCGACCTTTGGTGGGAAATTGTACTTGTGCTTATCCTTGTTCTCACCAGCAATCTGCTTATCAGTCTCCATTGAGTGCTTTAAAAAGTATTCATTCAACTTGTCAAATGTGTATTGAACTATTGCCGTCACGGGTAATGCACGTACACCCTTGAGCACCTTATTGAAGCATTCTGCCATATTGCTTGTCATTTGACCGTACCTCCGGCCATCTTCATCGAAAGCACGTGCCCACATATTCCTTTCGGCAATGTTCTTATTCAGAAACTCCTGACCGCCGGGGTCAAGTTTCTTGTGTCTGAGCAATGCATTGAACAATGTGGAAAACCACTTGTTGGTGAAAGCGAGACAACAATCCTGAAGATCATCGGCCAACTCCTTGATACCACATGCCCTATAGAAGTTTGCACAAAAGTGCCTCATGCACCATCGATGATGCAACTTTGTATGTCCGGGAATGTCAACCACCACCGCATTTAGAATTCCAGGATGGCGATCCGATATGACACAAATTTCCCTTTCAGCAGGTAATACCCTTGTTCTCAGTTGACGCAAGAACCACTCCCAGTTATCATTGTTCTCCACCTCAACCAAAGCAAAAGCCAAAGGCAACACCCGGTTATTGGCATCACTTGCTATTGCAACCAATAAAGTGCCCTTGTATTGTCCGGTCAAGAACGTGCCATCAATGGCGATGACGGGCCGACAATGCTCAAAAGCCCTCACGCATTGCTCAAAGGCCCAAAATGCACGGCCAAATACTCGGACGGTCCTCCCGTTATGAATCAATGTTTGGTGCCCATGAGGCTCAACCACATGAACCATGCCTGGGTTTGTGGCGGCCATAGCTAACAACAACCTAGGGAGTCGGTTGTATGCTTCCTCCCAATTGCCATACAACATCTTGAATGCGGCTTGCTTCGCCTTCCATGCCTTGCCGTACTTCACCTTGTAATGAAAGATGGCTTTCACAAGGTCAATGACACTCTTGATGCTCATTGTTGGAAGTGTGGATATTTGGTTGGACAGCCTGTAAGCAATGAACTCGGAGGTGAGTTGTCTGTGTTGTTGGTACACAAGTTTGCCATCCGCATTCTTGTGCCGGCACATGTGAGTTGGTAGACAACTCACTATGCGCCAAGTGGGACCTCCTTTCCATGGCCTTGCACGCACAATCCATGGACATGTTGGCACTTCACATTTGACCGTGTAACGCACATTCACGTCCGAGTTGGCCACTTTATGTGGACGATAATGTGTAACCGAGTAGTTGTCGAGCCACATCTTCAATTCCAAGAAGGATTGAAACTCACAACCGGGATATATCCCGTTCTTGCCGTCTTCCAAATCACGGTGAGAACTTGGCCTAGCTCCAAGAGATATGCATTTTCCACCATCCACAACGGCTTCATCCGCGAGACTAAGATCCTTGAACAATGGTGTCTTGTGATCCCGCCCGAATACCTTCTTGAATGCTTCGGCCTCCTTCGGTGTGAACCCCTCCTCATCAACTTCTTCATCAGGACCATCGTCATCCGAGTCCGATGCATATGCACGGGAAAAAGGGATGGATTGGTCCATTGTCTCTTGCACATGATATTGGTCGAGATCACCCACATTGTTGTCATGGAGGTCAACTTCGTTGTCATCCTCCTCGTACTCATCATTCTCCTCTTCAAAACCTTCATTTTGGTTGTTTGGAGTCGGGCTCAATGTTGGCCAATCTTCTTGCGTGAATTGAGGTTCACTCATTTGATCTTGGTTCATGGGTGGGGGAGTGCTAGCAACCAACGGGGAGGGGTTCCGGTTCAAGTCTAAATTCAAAGTAGACTCAACCTTCTTGGAGGCAAATAACTCAAGAGCCTTGTCTAGAGATTCCGCAACCGTCTCCTTGTATGCAACCCAACGTTGCTCGGAGTTCACACGCATTGTCTTCCAACAGATGTGCATTCCTAAACCAACATTATGCCTTCCCTCGAACTCAACAACGTCACTTGGGTCCATCCAATTCAAATCTTTCCTCACTTGTTTCAAAAGCTCCGCATAGCTAGGACTACTCTCAAACACCATGTCAAGCTCATCCGGGTCTGTCTCAACATTGCCTTTCAAAAAGGCCTCTTTATCCACATGATGAACATAAACACATGTTCTCCCCATCCCTACAATAATCAAAAACACACATATATCAAGTAAATACTTAAGAAAAATATTTGCACACATATGCCCTAACATATATATGAATTAATAACCCTAACCCCCACATAACAATAACCACAACCCTAACACCAACATAACCCTAACACCAACATCAAACACACATAACCCTAACCCTAGCATACTATGGAAGCCTAAACAACCCAAATTAGCAAAGAAATATAACATCATTCAACACAAATTTCCAAATCCTATCAAAATCTAGGGTTTCCCCAAACTAGCAAGATTTGAGCAAATGTGACAATTCCTATGGATGAAAACGAGGGGATCGGAGGAGATTACCTTAAGGGAGGGGTTGGCTTCGAAATCCACGGTGTGTGGTGGATTTGCAAGATTTGAGAAGGATTTGAGAGGGGAAGAGAGGAGGGTCGCAAGTCTAAGGGTTTGGGTCGGGTGAGGGTGTGTGGGGTGGGGTGGGAGAGGAGAGAGGGTGGGGCCAGCCCAAGTGGAACACAGACTGTGCAGCGCCCAAGAGCTAGGCGCTGCACATTACAGGTGTGTGGCGCCTAGATCTTAGGCGTTGCACAGGTGCGTGTGGGACCGCAACTGGACCAGGGCTGCCACGCTGGCAGGATGTGCGACGCCTAAGGGAAGGGCGCTGCACAGTAGGGTGCGGTGCCCGGCTGTCGGGCGCCACACCAAAGGGTCAGCAGAGTGAAATTTTTTCGTGACCAGGTCAGTTTGTGATTTGATTTCTGCCTGAGGTCAGATATGTGATTTCTGCCAGAACTATGCCTACAACATGCGCAACACCATCAAGGACGACAAGATTGCCTCCAAGCTAGCTGCAGACAAGAAGAAGATCGAGGACGCCATTGACCAGGCCATCCAGTGGCTGGACGGCAACCAGCTTGCTGAGGCAGATGAGTTTGATGACAAGATGAAGGAGCTGGAGGGCCTTTGCAACCCCATCATCGCCAAGATGTACCAGGGTGCCGGAGCTGACATGGCGGGCGGCATGGACGAGGACGATGCACCTCCGGCTGCGGGCGGCGCTGGCCCCAAGATCGAGGAGGTCGACTAAGCGAGCACTTGTACCAATCTTACCCTAAAAGTTTATCCCGTTCGTTATGTTGGATGCTACTCAGTACGTGGTGTTGGATGTGCGCTTTGTGTGTGTGAACTGCGTTTGCTGCTGCTTTTCTGTTAATGTTAGTTACATCTGGTGATATGCTGCTATTGCTCTGTCCACCTGAGGTATTTATTTCTCCGCTTGCCATCGTATTTTGTTTGGGCGACTGGAGTGCCGGTGTGTAAATTTGGGCCGGTCGCACCAGCCGCGTCCGATTCATTAAACCCATTAAACTACGTGGGAAAGGCGGCCAACCAGCTATGCCACGTGGCGCAAGCTAGTTGACCGCGGTGAGAACTTTTTTGTAATTTTTTTAGATGAATGTGTAGATTTCTTATATGTATTTTATTCTTTTTAGATAGAGGTGAGAAGCTCTGGTATTTTTTAAATGAAGAATTATACAAAGTGGCACTTGCTGGTAAGCTATGGTGGTAATTTTTTTCTTCTTTACTTTTTTTTAAATGAAGGCGAGAATTTTTTGAGAAAAAATAAAAATGTGCGCACAACTTTCTTTTAAGCGGCGCCACAGGATGATGCCACAACCACTAGTCCATATACAACTGTAACACCGTTCCCCACGCTCCCAGAAGTAGAGCTCCAGAGTCTACCGGCGGATTGCAGCCCTGCCACCCCATTCCCTTCCAGCTCGTGGTTGAACCATAGTAGGTTTCAGCAAAAAAAGAGTCCAGTTTCAGTAAAAACAAATTCAGTAGCAAAAAAAAAGCTCCAGTGGTCATTTGTAGCAAAGGAACCAGGTTCCAGCAGCAAAAGAATATGCCGGTTCCAGCAAAACAAATTCAGAAGTGAACAACTCCAAGGGTCGATTGTAGCAAAAATTCCAGCAAATTAATATGCCGGTTCCAGCAAAAACACCTTGATGGCAACAATACCGCCAAAAATCATGCCTCCCCGCCGGCAGTCACAAAACAAAGAGATCTCTAGCGATTCAACAAAAAAACTTAGGGTTGTAGCAAAATAAAAAGGCGGTGGAAGCAAATATGACTGGACTTGTCATCCGATTCCAGCATTGGTCATCTGGATGTAGCTTTTTATCGAACGGTTCCAGCAAAAAACCATGCTGGTTGTAGCACTGGTCGCCCCGGTTGAAGCTCGACGCTGGGCTCCACCTCACCATCGTAGCATCTAGCCACGCAGGTTGTTGCTCGCGACATGATGGTTGTAGCTTGCTGTAAGCATGGTTGCAGCATGCGCTCCTCCCGCTCGCCACCATTAAAGCATGGTCTCCATGGGTTGTAGTACTCAACACAAGAGGAGGGCGAAGCTCGTCGGAGCAGCGCGGGAGTGGGCGGAGGTGGCCACTTGCTGAAGCAGCGCGGGGCAGGTGGAGGCGGACGCCGCGGACCCTCGCCAGGTGCATAGTTGTTCTGATTTGGGGGAATGAAGAGATAAGAAAGAGGCTGCAAAAGGATAAGAAATGCCTGCAGTTTGCGGAGCCCAGGATGGATCCGTGGGGAGGAAGGTGATATGCGAGGGACGTGGCATAAAATCGGGGCCAGTAGATCACGAGCAATCGGACGCTACGCGTGTGACCGACCGAAGCTTCGGCCGGTCAGCCGGGTGCAAACGTTTCCCTTTTGTTTTCATGATGGGTTTATGGCGAACTAAGGATTAAACTACTCTCCCTGTTCCGTATGTTTTGAAAATCTTACAGCGGATCTAGTATGTATACACATATCAGATCCATATTTAGTTGAACTCACGTTAGGTATTCACATCACTCCGAACGTTTTCAACGGTAAGTCTTTCCTCTTAAACTTGCGGCATACTTTATTCAAATTAAATAATTGTTACATCACTAACAAGTTTAACTAGGATAATATTTTAAAATAGTCTTTGGTCCAACTTTAAAGTTCATACAAACATGCCCATCAAGATAGGTAGGCTGCCACTATTGCACAAAAGTGAATCATTTAAGACACAAAGGACAAGTAAGCAGACTTCGACGGGTTGGGCCGCCACTATTGCACAAAAGTGAACCAGGTCAGCTAAAGGTCAAAACTGACATTTTTGCAAACTAGTCCACAATCCTCTTCTTTCGCACTTGAGCATGTGTAGATAGTTCTAATGTAACTCTTGCTGAGTACTCCCTCGTAAACTAACATAAAACCTTTTACATCATTTGTACCCACCCTTGCTTAATATACTGTTGCATAAGAGAACACTGATCTCCTCACAGATCTCTACCTTGACATTGGCATCGACGAATAGCTTGAAGGTCCCATGTGACAATCTGGTGCCTTGGGGGTACCAAACTGTAATAACTCTGTTATGTTTTGCTCAAAAGAGCCTCTGAATATACATGCTTCCAGTCATAGAGTTTGTTGAGATACTTGTTGTCTTCAACACATGGCGTGCATGATGTGTGTATGTTTATAAAGTGCACGTCATGTGTGGGGTTCGATATTCTAGTTGTATACTTGCTAGCGGATTTTCTTACAAAGAAGTGACCCATTATGTTTTGGGAGCTTGGGAGTTTATAACGCCACCCTAGATGATGACGCTCTGACTCAGACCACATTGAGCGACACATGCACGGGGAGCTTGGGACATGTGATAGTCTGGCTTAATAGGGATGATAGACTACTCATATTAATAAGGAAATCCTTCTTTTCCGAAAATCCATTCGGACAGAACTCTAAAGTTAAGCGTGCTTAGTTTGGAGTAATTTCAGGATGGGTGACCGGCTGGGAAGTTGCTCCCGGGCGTTACAGGACGTTACCACACCACGCGAGGTGTTGGCCCTTCGGTCCATTTGCATTGCATCAACGGTTGCACGATCGTGCCCGGTCGAGGCACATGACTTTGATCTCGGACTGGAATCTTATATGTGCGATTGCTAGCAGCCGATCAAATATAAGATGAAGCGACTTGGCTATGCGTTGAGGTTTCATTCCCAGCTTTGCATAGTATTTGTGTGCAAACACTAGATTCCCCTACATCAGTTGATTTGTTCTCGTTGTAGGACTGCTGGACATTGTTCCGGGCCCTCTAAGTGTATATGATGCCAAGCCATTTCAGTCGGTTGTTTTGTCCAGACGCGAATAGCGGCCTCCTGTATAATCCGTTGCAGCTAGATTTGCATGCTTTAGATGTCGGGACTCAACTGCTTCAATCTCTAGATGTTCGTTCAGGTGATCATCCAAAGGCGCCAAATCCAGACTTCTCCTTCGTTCGCTAGTGGCGACTGAAGTCCATCTCTGGTTGGCGAAGAGGGTGCGTACGGTCGCGTGTGCAACTGTCTTGGTTGCGTGGCATCCACAAAAGGCTCCTCTACACGTGGCTCCTCCCTTAGACAAACTAGTAGAATGCATGTGCGTTGTCAAGGACCTTTTATTGTATAAAACTCAGTGAACATTTGGCCCCTTTCAACGATATCGCCTCAACACCCTTGTCGATGAATTCGTTTTGAATGTCAACATAATCCATCTCCATCCAAATGATAATACAAACCTTTTGTATTATCATGTGCAACAAATGTATAAAGAACAATTATTTGTATGCATCTTTTTCGATTGTTAAAACACAATGATTTTCCAGTCTAGTGCATCATAAAGCTTTGTTAATCAACATTTTCAGAGCATCATCGGAAGGCATCGGTTTTTGTCTCTGATCTACAAAAGTGAACATATAAACAATATTAAAATAAAATAAGCTCAGATATAATATATATATATTTATTGGTCAGATGTCAAATGCAAGCAGGTGGCCGTTTTTAATCGGAGTGAGTGGGATCATGCTTTTTAGTAGAGTGAATCACATTCCCATTTTAATAAATTGTAAGCTCGCCTATAAATCACTTGATGGTAATATTCTCCGAAAATGATTTGTTGGCATTTGTCTCCAGAAACTATATATGACATTTCCCTCATAGCAAACAAACGCTTTCGCTAAAAAAAGTGTTACTCCTTTTATTTTTATTTTAAAAAGCAATTCACTCTCTCTTTCTCTCACCACATGGCACAACATTCACACTCACATCTCATTCTCCTGTCATGCTCTCCTTGTTGATGTCATTGGCACCAAACCACGCCATGGCGTTCAGCCCACACCTTTCCCTCAGCATCGTCTCCCCTTCCCTCCATGGCGTCGTCCCCCCTTCCCTCCACGTCGCCGTCCCCCTCCT
>NC_041386.1:445238174-445261108 GCF_002162155.2 Triticum dicoccoides
TCGATTCCCAATGCCAAAGAATGCACACCGTCATAATCGAGGGCGACGACCACAAGGTGTTTTTGCCGCCATGATATGCAAAATTGTGTATATCATGCATCCTTTCGCCCCTTCTTTTCTAAAATAAGCATTATTGATTTTAGCATCAAAATAAATAGCAAAATCTGTGATGTTGCTTATGTTTCATTCTTATATCAAGACTGCAAGATTGTTTTTGGTTTTTAGAGATATTTTTGTTAATTTTGGATGCTTGCATTCTAGGCTGAAGATAACGAATATCGTTATTTAGAAAGGATGCATGCATTTCCGGCCTCAAGATATCTAACATCTTATTTAGAAGGATTCTTACATTTCTTGCTTACAGATGGATAGAGCAACTAATTTGTTATTTGGATGTTGAGTTCTTTCATATTCAAAGTGCAACGTTTCTGTGTCCTTATATTCACTTCCTTATGTTGAATTTCCCAACATCATATGCAAACTTGATGACAATCGACAAATACGTAAATATCTTGAAAAGGTGGATGAAGAACCTGTAAATTTGAATTTTCTAGTTGAATGTATGTGTGTTGCCACAGAATAAAAAAAACATAGTGATCTAACAATTGTCCTAATGCAAAAATGTGTGTTGGACAAGATGGCTTGTGTTTCCATCTATACAGTAATAAAACTAGTTTTCTCTCCTTTCTTTCCGCCTACTCATTTCTTCGTAACCATCATCTGCTCTCATGAAGACAAAATGATATCTAATCTTGTCCCCATCCCTCCTACCATTCCACCTTCATGCTCGACCTTGTGCTTGTACAAATTATATTATCGATTCAAAAAATATATTCTGATTATATTTCTTATTTAAAAACAATTAATGATGTACGTGGTGGTTAATCTAACCTTACTTTTTTACCACAACAAAGACAAAATTTTAAACTAATACAGATTCGCCATTAACTAAAATGTCCCTTGTCCCCATTTCTTAAATGCCTCACACACCACTTCCCCCATTCTCCCTGTGGCCACTCAACCATGTCCACATCTGACCATGAAAATCAAGCAATCATTAAATTTCATAATTTGACTATACATTTTAGAAGATAAAATAAATTAATATCAACCAACATATAATGAAAAAATATGTCCTTTGTGCCCTGCAACAGTGATAGTTTAGAGTACTTGTATCACGAATAAAGACGACACATAGCATCTGACATTATTTACACCAAATATTTCAGCACTATGGTAGAACTTTAGGTCATCTACTTGTACACATTACCACCAGTAGCAAGATAAATGATGTGGACATCAGCATTTAAAGTATTATTAGGAATCAAGGCAAACTCTTTTTTCAGGTTTAGAAAGTAAAGGACCCAATGCAATAACTGGAATAGACAAAAGCTTACCTGGGCATGATGCCATCAGGCTCTATGTCATGAACATGAGCCAGTAGAGCTCCCTCCCTCTCTCGTTCCAGCCTGTCGTGTTGTCGCCTAAGATCTCCCCTCCTCGAAATTGCCAGCGGATAGCCACGTCCCTCGGGTTTGACTTGAAAAATCTCTTGCTAAAGAGAAAATGGTTCCAGTTTTTTTGTCAAAAGGAAACACTTGCAATCACTAAATCATGAACCTACAATGCCAATATGAAGTTTCAAGCTTTTTGTATGAGATGGACTTATTATCCAAATTCATACCCTAACTTCTTCAGAATTCAGAATACATGAATATTAGGACATGAACTTCTTGTTTAAACTTGCAACACCATGGAATCCACAATCCAAAATATTTAATAGTTTTTAGTTTCCAGAAACTTGTATACATACATGCATATGAAGGGAAGATCACAATTATACGTGAAGATTGGCATAATTTCTTTGCACTGGTCCAAGTCTCCGCGTTAAGTAGACCAAATCATTGAAACATTTCCAAGTAGGAGAAGCTTACATGGCAGGATACAAATCAATGATAAGTTGGAAGAGGTGAATATTCTTCACTGTACGGATTAGTGAAAAGGGACAAATGCTTGACTGAAATTCATAACATGTAGCAACATGAGAAGCCAGAAAAGTGTAGCAGTACTTCAGAATGTGCTAGCCTTCTTACCATAGTTTTTCCAAATATTTACTAGCACGTATATTTTTTCAATCTCCCCTCACTTGGAACAGAATATATCAAGTACATGCATAGTTACATTATGAAGATATGATATCGCACAAACACATCACTCATTGATCTTCCACAAGATTGTGGGCTAAGTTGTGCACTTGTTCTAGCGTATCACCTAGCCATCATTTTCCAGACCCGCAGAAAAAACATCAAACTCTAAGTAATAGGCTAGCAAATCGAGCAAAATGAGAGTATGAAGATACCTTGGTGCCATAGCTTCTTCATCTTTACAGTGTAGATTTTGGTGAAGGATTATTTGAGCTAATGGTCATGTACTACACCAATCTAGAAAAAACATGATGGAGAGATCAAGGAGAAAAATTGGCTCACCATGGTGTAGGAGAAATGTAGGCACCTGAGTTTCTTGCAGTTGGGGTGAGGATCTAGACCCATTAATGGACAAATCTGGACGTGACTTTGAGGCACCAGCTGAGTGTGAGCTCCCGTTGGTTAACACACTTGACGGCGTAGGCGGGTGGGCTGCTCCTTGGTTTCGTAACACAATTTTGTGATAAGTGAAAATAAATCGACGAGGGAAGAGAGAAAATCGGTGGGGGAGAGGAGGGGCGTGCGATTGGTGGCGAGAGATCTGGACGTGACTTGGAGGCACCAGCTGAGTGTGAGCTCCCGTTGATTGTTTCCTTAGAAATTGAATGTTCATTATGCTCTATAATTCTGATACTATTCCATAACAAATTAAGTAAGTATATAATAATTTACTTGTTTGTTTTCTTAAAATTCGTTATTTGCTTCCTAAAGTAAATTGCATTGATGGGAGAGATCAGTTGATTTGAGTAAGTTAGGAAAGTTAGATCCGTGATTTTTTGTATTTTAAGAAAGCCTTGGTTTGCAAGGAGAGAGTGAAGAGAAAAATAAACCGGTAGATATGAAAACCAACATAGAGAAGGTGATGCGAAAATAAACCAGTGGGAGGTACGGCAAAAATAAACCTAGATACCGAGCTACCAATTTTCCGTAGGGATCTCTACTCCTAATGGAGTAGTTGGTAGGCTGACATCCACGGGTTTTTATTGTCCCCCCTTTCATCTGGTTTCTTTTGTCTGTTTATTTTGTCATGTCCCCCCACCCCACTGGTTTATTTTCGCATCACCCTCTCATACAACGAAAAAATCTAAACGGATCAGAACTTTCCATGCTAGCGTAAATTATTTAGCAATGTCTTTATGTGAAAGAATCAATCACAATCAATCTCTAAAGATCAAATTTAAATTAATTAACCTTACCTTAAATAGCTCAATCACATTAATTAGGAAACAAATAATCGATTTTAAGAAAAATCGCTCAATCACATTAATTAGGAAACAAATAACCGATTTTAAAAAACTAATGTGTAAATCATAAAAAATAAATCTCATTATTAAAGCATTTTCTGTACCTACTTAATTTTTTTTCTCTACTCCTAATGTAGCACTTGTAGCCTGCTACGGTTTATTTTTGTTCGGTTTTTCTTCGTTCCACCTCCCACCTTCGTCTTGTTTTTTTCGTCCCTCCTCCCTCCTCCCACCGTCCATTACTCCCTCGCTTTTACCTCCCATTTCACAATAGAAAACCCCTCGCGGTTAAAAAAATCGGACCAAGGAGGCCCCTCGCACGTAATCCCGTCCCACACAACGAACAAATCGGGCGAACGGGGCTCCCTCGCACGCAACGGAAAAAAATCGGACGATGACCCCAACCCCGACCTACCTCTCCAAACTCCCAAGCCCTCCCTCCCTGCACTGCCGCCCCTACGGATCAGCCGGCCACCGCAACCTCCCTCCTGATGACCCACAAGTATATGGGATCAATTGTAACTCTTTTCGATAAGTAAGAGTGTTGAACCAAACGAGGAGCAAAAGGAAATGACAAGTAGTTTTCAGTAAGGTAATATCTGCAAGTGCTGAAATTTGTAAGTAGCGAGTAGTTTGACAGTAAGATAGTTTGTAAAGAGCAAGTAAAGATAATTGCAACAAGTATGCAGCAAGGTAGCCCAATCCTTTTGAGGCAAAGGACAAGCCAAAATGGTTTCTTTTAATGAGTAAAGCGTTCTTGAGGGTACAAGGGAATTTCATCTAGTTACTTTCATCATGTTGGTTTGATTTGTGTTTGCTACTTTGATAATTTGATATGTGGGTGGACCAGTGCTTAGGTGATGTTCTTACTTGAACAAACCTCCTATTTATGATTAACCCTCCCGCAAGCATCAGCAACTACGAGAAAAGTATTAAGAATAAATTCTAACCATAGCATTAAACTCTAGGATCCAATCGGTCCCTTACGGAATAGTGCATAAACTTGGGTTTAAGTTTCTGTCACTATCACAACCCACCATCTATTTGCTACTCCACAATGCATTCCCTTGGGCCCAAATATGGTGAAGCGTCATGTAGTCGACGTTCATATGACACCACTAAGGGAATCACAACATACATAGTATCAACATATCGAACACATATCAAATTCACATGATTACTTGCAACACGATTTATCCCGTGACCTCAAGAACGAAGGTAACTACTCACAAAAAACAAACATGCTCATGATCAGAGGGGTATTAAATAGCACAATGGATCTGAACATATAATCTTCCACCAAATAAACCATATAGTAATCAACTACAAGATGTAATCAACACTACTAGTCACCTACAAGCACCAATCTATAGTTCCGGTAACAAGATTGAATACAAGAGATGAACTAGGATTTGAGAGGAGATGGTGCTGTTGAAGATGTTGGTGGAAATTTCCCTCCCCAAGATGGGGGAGTTGTTGGTGATGATGATGACGATGATTTCCCCCTTTAGGAGGGAAGTTCCCCCGGCAGAATCGCTCCACCGGAGGGCAAAAGTGCTCCTGCCCAAGTTCCACCTTGAGACGGTGGCGCTCCGTCCCGAAAACCTTTTCCTTATTTTTCTAAGTCAAAATCACTTATATACCAAAATATGGGCACCGGAGGTGGGCCGAGGAGGCCACAACCCACCAGGGCGCGCCTGGGGGCCCTAGCGCACCCAGGTGGGTTGTGCCCACCTGCTGGCCCCCCTTTGGTAGTTATTGGCTCCAATATTTCTTATATATTCCATAAAAAATCCCCATCAAGTTTCAGCTTGTTTGGAGTTGTGCAGAATAGGTGGCCTGACGTAGCTTTTCCAGGTCCAGATTTCCAGTTGCCGGAATTCTCCCTCTTTGTGTGTACCTTTTAAATTTTGAGAGAAAAGACATTAGAATTACTCCAAAAAGCATTATTATGGATAAAAACATTATAAATAATAGTAAGAAAACATGATGCAAAATGGATGTATCAACTCCCCCAAGCTTAGACCTCGCTTGTCCTCAAGCGAAAACCGAAATCGAAAAACAAAATACGGACATAGAAGCATCATGTTGATTATTATGAAAGCAACAAAATTAAACATAGGACTTTTATCATAGAACTTGCATCATATACTTCCTATGAATAAGTAACAGTTCATCACACAATCGAAGTATAAAGCAAAACTCTATTAGAAACCAACAAACTATGTTCTCAGTCAACTTTGCAACTACAATTCATCATCTTTTCAGGAAGATTCACGTGTCAGAGCCTTTTAAGCAAGTCCACGTACTCAACCATCATATAGTATTCTATGATTGCTAACACTCACCTCGTACCCATGAGCAAAACGTTTCAACCGGACACATAGAAAGATAGGGGCTTATAGTTTCGCCTCCCAACATACTCACCTCAAGGGCGATGTCAATAATAATAGCTCATGCTATCTATATTCAACTGGACATATGTGCCTAGATCTTTCCTCACCACATGATTCTTGCCAAAAGAGAAAAATAAAAAGGAATAGAAGGAGAACTTTGACTCTTTACATAAAAGTAAATACATAAAAGTAAAAGATAGGCCCTTCACAGAGGGAAGCAGAGGTTGCCATGCGCTTATTTGTTTGTATGCTCAATCCCTTAATGGAAGAGAACGTCATGTTGTATTGCCCCTTAAGGTTACAACCTTTATTATGCAATATGTCGCTTTTATTCTTTGTCATCCAAGTTCGTACAACGCTCAATTTTCTCTTACACTAAATGATCTCACACATTTAGAATCAATTTTGATTGCCTTTTTGCACCGATGACAACTTACTTGAGGGATCTTGCTCAATCCCTAGGTAGGTATGGTGGACACTTGAAAAAGATTTGGGTTTAAGGGTTTTTGGATGCACAAGTAGTATCTCTACTTAGTGCGGAATTTTTGACTAGCAAAGATAGGGCAAGCACCACATGTTGAAGGATCTATGACAATATGACTTCTATGTGAATATAAACAAACATAAACCATTAAGTTGTCTTCCTTGTCCAATGTCAACAATTTTGGCATATAATATTTTGATGAGGGCTCACAATCACAAAATATTTCTAGGATAGTATATTTATATGTGAGTCTTCTCTTCCCTTGTTAATTCTTTCATGAGTTGCATCATTGACTAATGCTATGTTGGTCAATCTCTAATAAAATTTCCTACTTATACTTTTCCTTATGTGGTGCCATCACCTACCATAGGATTAGTATATAATCTTATTGATTTATTTCCTTTCTTTTGTTTGTTTCCTTTCTATTTTTATTTCTTTCTTATTTCCTTTCTTTTCCTTATTTTCAACATGAAAGTAAAGAAAGCAAAAACTCAAACTAAATTTTATTATATAACTTGCACAAAATTACAAGGATAGATCACTAAGCAAACTCTCAAATAAGAAAGGGTCGAACTAAACTTTATTTCATATAAAGCAAAAAAGATCAAACTAAGATAAGTAAAAGCAAAAAGATAGTGGGATGATACGATACCGGGGCACCCCCCCCCCCCAAGCTTGGCGGAAGCCAAGGGGAGTGCCCATACCTGATACTCAGTTCTCCTTTGGTGGTGAAGAAGATGGTGGTGGTGATGAAGAAGAGGCCTTGTCCTTAGATTTCCATGGCAATGGTCGACCATCATAAGAGGAAGAGTGAATCTCACGGGTCCTGCAACTAGCAGCCAAACTCATACCTTTAAACCTCACCTCATATTCAAAGACATGGTTCTGGAGGTCGTAGATCTGGCTTTGGAGGAAGTTGATTTGCTCGTTGAAGGTGAAGATGATGTCCTTCACGGGCTTGCATCCACCTTGAGATCACGAGAGAGATTCGTGATCATGAGGTGATTGGCATGGAGTCCACGCTCCACCATCCCCTTGCACCGGAAGACATCTTGCTCCAAAGCTTCAAGCCTAGCCTCCATGGTTCCTGTCCCCTTGGGGTAGGGCACATCGTGAAGGTGAAGCACCCCTCATGCATCTCAATGACCTGAGGGTGCTGCACCACCTCCCGCAAATATGGGTTGATGACGTTCTTGAAGAACTTGTCTTTGGAGGAGCTTGAAGCAGCCATGGTAGATGGGATCTAAAAGAAAAAAGCAAGGGAAAAAGAGGACGGGGGATTTCTTTGCAATATGGTGGTTAACAGGTTCGAGAAGTATATATAGATTTTTTTATCTTGGAGGACAAGTACATGGTAGAAAAATGGAGTACGGGAGGTGTCCCAGGTGGACACAATCCACATGTGCCTGGCCCGCCCTGGTGTCTTGTGCCCACCAGGGGACGCTTCCTGGGAGCTTCTTTATTTCCAAAATTCTAAAATATTCCAAAATTGATAAAAAAATTATGGATTTTTTGGAGTCCATTTACTTACCGTATCACATACCTCCTTATTTTCATGATTCTGGAGTGTTCCGTAAGGACTCTTTTATGTGTTCTTCCGATGTCAAAGTTTGGACAATATTACCCTCAACATTAATAGGCGTACCTGAGATATAATGCTTTACTCGTTGTCCATTGACAACCTTTGGGTTAGTACCTTCGGAATTATTTATTTTGATGGCTCCAGACTGGTAAAACTCCTCGATGACATATGGGCCTTCCCATTTAGAGAGGAGCTTCCCTACAAAAAATCTAAAACGAGAGTTGTACAAAAGAACATATTCTCCAACTTTAAACTCACACTTTTGGATTCTTTTGTCATGCCATCTTTTAACTTTTTCTTTGAATAACTTTGCATTTTCATATACTTGGGTTCTCCATTCATCTAATGAGTTGATATCAAATAACCTCTTTTCACCAGCAAGTTTGAAATCATAGTTGAGCTCTTTGAATGCCCAAAAAGCTTTACGTTCTAACTCAAGAGGCAAATGACAAGTTTTTCCATAAACTATTTTATAAGGAGACATACCCATAGGATTTTTATATGCTGTTCTATAAGCCCAAAGTGCATCATCTAATTTCTTAGACCAATTCTTCCTGGACCTATTAACAGTCTTTTGCAAAATTAATTTTATTTCTCTATTGCTAAGTTCAACTTGACCACTAGACTGAGGATGATAGGGTGATGCAATTCTATGGTTAACATCATACTTGGCAAGCATTTTACAGAAAACACCATGAATAAAGTGTGAACCGCCATCAGTCATTAAATATCTAGGGACTCCAAACCTTGAGAAAATAACTTCCTTAAGCATTTTAATAGAGGTGTTGTGATCAACACTACTGGTTGGAATAGCTTCTACCCATTTAGTAACATAATCAACAGCAACCAAAATATGTGTATACCCATTAGAGGAAGGAAAATGTCCCATGTAATCAAATCCCCAAACATCAAATGGTTCAACAGCAAGTGAATAATTCATAGGCATTTCTTGACGCTTACTGATATTACCTATTCTTTGCCATTCATCACAAGATGAGACGTACTTACGGGCATCCTTGAAGAGAGTAGGCCAATAAAATCCAGACTGCAATACCTTGTGAGCAGTTCTATCTCCAGCATGCATGTTGCCCTCCATAAGTTTCGGAGTGGCATTTCCGTAGGATTTGTCCCTGTTCATACTCAGGTACACAATGTCTAATAATACCATCTACTCCTTATTTATAAAGATGTGGGTCATCCCAAAAGTAATGTCTTAAATCATAGAAGATTTTTTTCTTTTGTTGGTATGTAAAGCTAGGTGGTAAATATTTAGCAACAATGTAATTAGCACAGTCAGCTGATACATCCATTTTGCATCATGTTCTCTTACTGTTATTTATAGTGTTTTTATCCATAATAATGCTTTTGGAGTAATTCTAATGCCTTTTCTCTCATAATTTGGAAGGAACGCACCAAGAGGGAGAATTTCGGTAGCTGGAAATCTGGACCTGGAAAAGCTACGCCATGCCACCTATTCTGCACAACTCCAAATGTGCTGAAACTTTACAGAGATTTTTTATGGATTATTTAAGAAATATTGGAGTCAATAAACACCAGAGGGGGCCACCAGGTGGGCACAACCCACCTGGGCGTGCCAGGCCCCCTAGCGCGCCTTGGTGGGTTGTGGCCTCCTCGGCCCACCTCCGGTGCCCATCTTTTGGTATATAAGTGGTTTTGACCTAGAAAAAAGAAGAGGAGGACTTTCGGGACGAAGCGTCGCCGCCTCGAGGCGGAACTTGGGCAGGAGCACTTTTGCCCTCCGGCGGAGGCGATTTTGCCGGGGAACTTCCCTCCCGGAGGGGGAAACCATCGTCATCATCATCACCAACAACTCTCCCATCTTGGGGAGGGCAATCTCCATCAAGATCTTCACCAACACAAATCAAACCAACATGATGAAAGTAACTAGATGAAATTCCCTTGTACCCTCAAGAACGCTTTGCTCATTAAAAGAAACCGTTTTGGCTTGTCCTTTGCCTCAAAAGGATTGGGCTACCTTCCTGCATACTTGTTGCAATTATCTTTACTTGCTATTTACAAACTATCTTACTGTCAAACTACTCGCTACTTACAAATTTCAGCACTTGCAGACACTACCTTACTGAAAACTACTTGTCATTTCCTTCCGCTCCTCGTTGGGTTCGGCACTCTTACTTATCAAAAAGAGCTACAATTGATCCCCTATACTTGTGGGTCATCAAGGCTATTTTCTGGCACCGTTTCCGGGGAGTGAAGCGCTTCTGGTAAGTGAAATTCGGTAAGGAAACATTTATATAGCGTGCTAAAATTTATTATCACTTGTTACTATGGAAAACAATCCTTTGAGGGGCATGTTCGGGGTATCTTTGCTATCTCTTGAGCATGCGTTGGTTTTCCCTTGAAGAGGAAAAGGTGATGCAGCAAAGTAGCATAAGTATTTCCCTCAGTTTTTGAGAACCAAGGTATCAATCCAGTAGGAGACAACACACAAGTCACCTACTACCTGCACAAACAATCAAGAACCTTGCAACCAACGCGATAAAGGGGTTGTCAATCCCTTCACGGTCACTCGCAAAAGTGAGATCTGATAAAGATAGTAAGATAAATATTTTTGGTATTTTTTGTTGTATATATTAGAAAGTAAATATTGAAAATAGTAAATGAGATGCGATGCAAATAAAAGAGATGCAATATAATAAGAAAGAGACCCGAGGGCCATAGGTTTCACTAGCGGCTTATCTCAAGATAACATGTATTACGGTGGGTGAACAAATTACTGCCAAGCAATTGATAGAAAAGCGCATAGTTACGAAGATATCTAAGGCAATGATCATGAATGTATGCATCACGTCCGTGTCAAGTAGACCGAAACGATTCTACATCTACTACTATTACTCCACACATCGATCGTTGTCCAACATGCATCTAGAGTATTAAGTTCATAAGAACAGAGTAATCCATTAAGCAAGATGACATGATGTAGAGGGATAAACTCAAGCAATATGATATAAACCCCATCGTTTTATCCTCGATGGCAACAATACAATATGTGCCCTGCTGCCCCTACTGTCACTAGGAAAGGACACGGCAAGATTGAACCCAAAGCTAAGCACTTCTTCCATTGCAAGAAAGATCCATCTAGTAGGCCAAACTAAACCGATAATTTGAAGAGACTTGCAAAGATATCAAATCATGCATATAAGAATTTAGAGAAGAACCAAATAATATTCGTAGATAATCAAGTTCATAAACCCACAATTCATCAGATCTCGGTAAACACACCACAAAAGAATATTACATCGAATAGATCTCCAGGAACATCGAGGAGAACTTTGTATTGAAGATCAAAGAGAGAGAAGGACATCTAGCTAATAACTATGGACCCGAAGGTCTGTGGTATACTACTCACACTTCATCGGAGAGGCTATGGTGGTGATGTAGAAGCCCTCCGTATTGATTCCCCTTCCGGTAGATCGCTGGAAAAGGTCCCAAGATGGGATATCACGGGCACAAAAGGTTGCGGCAGTGAAAAAGTGGTTTTGTGGCCCCCAGATGTTTCTAGGGTATAAGAGTATATATAGGCGAAAGAAGTACGTCGGTGGAGCTTCGTGGGGCCCACAAGGGTGGGGGGCGCCCTCCTGCCTCGTGGCCGCCTCGCGGAGTTCCAAACTTCCACTCCAAGTCTCCTGGTTTGCTTTTTGTCCAAGAAAGATCATCGTGAAGGTTTCATTCCGTTTGGATTCCATTTGCTATTCCTTTTCGGTGAAACTCTAAAATATGCAAAAAAACTGGCACTGGGCCTCCGGTTAATAGGTTAGTCCCAAAAATAATATAAAAGATCATATTAAAGCCCATTAAACATCCAAAACAGATAATATAATAGCATGGAACAATCAAAAATTATAGATACGTTGGAGACGTATCAAGCATCCCCAAGCTTAATTCCTGCTCGTCCTCGAGTAGGTAAATGATAAAAACAAAAATTTTGATGTGGAATGCTACCTAAGATATTTATCAATGTAATTTTCTTTACTGTGACATGAATGTTCAGATCCGAAAGATTCAAGACAAAAGTTTAATATTGACATAAAAATAATAATACTTCAAGCATACTAACAAAGTAATTATGTCTTCTCAAAATAGCATGGCCAAAGAAAGTTCATCCCTACAAAATCATATGGTTTGATTATGCTTGATACGTCTCCAACGTATCTATAATTTTTGATTGTTCCATGCTATTATATTATCTGTTTTGGATGTTAATGGGCTTTATTTTACACTATTATATTATTTTTGGGACTAACCTATTAACCAGAGGCCCAGCCCAAATTGTTGTGTTTTTGCCTATTTAAGTGTTTCGTAGAAAAAGAATATCAAACGGAGTCCAAACAGAATGAAACCTTCGGGAGCGTTATTTTTGGAACAAACGTGATCCAAGGGACTTGGAGTGGACGTCAATAAACAATCGAGGAGGCCACGAGGCAGGGGCACGCCTACCCCCTAGGCACGCCCTCCACCCTCGTGGGCCCCTCGTTGCTCCACCGACCTACTTCTTCCTCCTATATATATATATATAGAGTGACACTATTCTAATCCTGGGATTAGAATAACTATTTGGATCACGGGGCCCTATATAGGGCCGGAGCGGATCTTCCCGAACTCCCCGAACCGCGCCCACGCCCGGCCGCCTCTCCAGAACCGAGCCCACGATCCCCTCTCCCTCGATCCCCGGCCGCCTCTCCGCAACCGAGCCCAGGATCCCTTCCCCCTCGATCCCCGGCCGCCCTCCTGAACCGATCCGCCGCCTCCGCCCCTCCCAAATCGCGCTGCCACTGCAGCCACCCTCCTCGGATCACACCGCCACCACCGCCCCACCCCACGGCGCGCCTCCCGGCCTCCCAGCGCGCTGCCGCCCTGCCTGTAGCGCTCCACCTCCCTTCCTCCCAGCGCGCCGCTGCCCTGCCCCGCGGCGCACAGCTGCCTCGCCAGGCCTCCCGACCACCGCCGACCGGCGCTTCTCCACCATCCCCATGCTGCACAGGTCCTCTCCTGGTTCTTCCCCATCTAGGATCTAGATCGGGGTCATCCAGGTGCTCGCCGTGGATGAGGAAGGCCGCAACTGCTGTGGGCGCGACCTCTAGGCTCTGCCCCACCCGTGCATCCTCCCTATTTCGCCTCTGCCATGCCCATGCCGGAGGCCCAACAACCCATCTCAAGTGAGCAGTCCAAGGCCTCGCACGCGAGCAGTCCGTCCAGCTGCTGGCCATGGATCTCCCACAGCAAACTCGGTGACCTGACCAGGCATGAGCGGCGACCTGCCCTAGGCTAAGATGTGACCTTCCTACCTGTATCTTCTCCAAATTGTTGTTTCCATGGCCGCCGATAGTGGATCACTAACCAACTGATCAGCTAGCCAAAAACGCATCAAATCGACGACGAATGAGGATGGGGACGTACGTCAGTATTCTGTTTGAAGCTTTACTCCTCTGTTTTTGCACATCACATCGTGGGGAAGCAAGAAGCAACCCAGTACGCGCTCTCATTGCCGTTGATGAACCAGTGGCAGCTACTCTTGCTGTTGACAATTATCTGTCAGTGCTCACACTGGAGGTGAAGTGTGCAGAAATAAAAACGATGGCCGAAAATAAACAAAGACAGTGGCTTGGTGCGTTCTTGAGTATAGCTGATGGATGGAATTTATAGGTAGTTTCCCCGTAGCTACACTACATTGTCATTTATCTTCGATACAGTTAAAAAGTAGAGACTAGAAGACAACACTTAAGCAAATGCTCAGCTTCGATTCATTCTGCATTATCAAAGTAATCTCTGGCTTTGATTCATTGCCAGCGCTGCCCGCTCTGTATTCATGCATTAAAAGATCCCTTCCAGCAGGACGATAAAAACAGGGGCTTAGTTCTATCAGATAAATGACCATGCACCAGGCTGCTTGACTTTATTTTTTCTGAATCACCTTGCTATCAAACGAACCACATCAACTAGACCGCTTGCAGGTTCAGAGGGGAAATACACAAAGAGTCTCAGTTAGTAGTTACTCATGTTTTCTTTCATTAATTCTGAACAAAAAGCTGCTGATGTTTGCTTAGCACATTTGTTGATGGTTGTACCAGTTATTTTTCTTTCAGCGTTATGTAACTAGTGTATAACCAGTGGAGTCAATCGGCTTAAATGATTCTCACTGGCATTAGTGACATATGAAAAGACAAACCAGCGGACGGCGGAGCCGGGGGGCATCGCCGTCGGCGAGGAGGCGAGCATCTGGGTATTTTGCCACCTAATTGACCGTTTGAGCTTTCATTGAAACTTGAAAGATTTCATTCCTTAATATTATTTTTGCGGGAAAGCTATATATTCTTTTAAGAATAAACTCGGACCTTAAAACTCGTTCCAGAGTGGAAAAGTCTAGGCAGGGGAATGCTTACTGTTGCTATCTTCATTCAATCCAGTCAAAAAATCAAAATAAATTTCTTTACGTTGAAACTTCTAAAATGCACATCATCAGGGTTTGGTACACTGAATAGAAGAAAAAAACTATTATGGGTGCCCTCTAAAATGTTTGTCCTATTGCTTATGAGAATTGACCCAAATTTTCCTATTGTTTTTGCACATGTTGGATTCAAGGAAAAAACGTGTATAAAAAAGTATGATTTCGAAAGTTCAGGTGTAACGGATATCAAAGTTCAAACAAAAAAATGTAAACAAAAAAATCATGGAATTCAAAAAAAAACTATGGAGTTTCATGAAAAAACATTAATAGCACGCGAAGTTCATGTTTCAAAAAATTTGAAGTTCACGTGTACCACGTATAGAAGAAAAATGAGCAAATGAAAAAAGGGACCGCTTAGGCCATTTCACCGAGAAGCAAAAAATGCATAAAATGTCGCGACAAAATATATAAGAAGTTAAAATTAAAAAACCGAAGCAGGTCAACATTTAAGAATGAAGTTTTTAATATCTAAAAGATAAATTTGGAAGTTCAAAAAAATTGAGCAAGAAGTAAAAAAAGTAGTTCAAAAATCTTTATAACGGATTTTACCCATTTGTAAAAAAAATCAGAGAAGTTTAAATTAAAAAGAGGAGCAATTCAAAAAGATTATATAAAAACTGATTTTCTCCATTCTATAAAAACTAGAAGTTCAAATTAAAATAACAACGCTATATCATTGTTTATATAAAAAACATTTCCCTCGTTACTAACCAATAAAACTAAGAAGTTCAAATTTAAAAATGGTGAAGTTCGATGTCTATAAAAAATTTGGATTTTTCACATTATTAAAAAATAAAATCAAGAAGTTCAAAATTTCAAAACAAAGAAGTTCAAAAAACTCGATTTTCCTTGTTACTAAAGAATAAAACTAAGAAGTTCAGGTTAAAATAATAGATAAGTTCAAAGTTTATAATAACCTCAGATTCTCGTTCTAAAGAATGACTAATAAGTTCAAATTAAAATAAGGGAACAACAAAAAAGTTATAAAAATGATTTTCCCCATTTTTAAAAAAATTAGGAAGTTCAATTTAAAAAATAGAGTAATTCAATGTACATGAAAAACACATTTTTTCTTGTTACTGAAGAATAAAACCAAGAAGTTCAATTTAAAAATGGGGAGAAGTTTGGTGTTTAATTAAGAAATATAAAAGATGGAAAAAAATAAAATTAGGAAGTCCATATTAAAAAGATGGAGAAGTTCGATGATTATAGAAACTCAGATTTTCCTCGTTATTAAAGAAAGGAAACAAGAGGTTCAAAATAAAATAACAAAGAAGTTCAACTTTTAAAAATATAACGCTTCAAAATTTCATAAAAAAGATTAAGAAATAAAACCAGGAAGGCCATATTAAAAAGATGGAGAAGTTCGATGATTATAGAAAACTCAGATTTTCCTCGTTATTAAAGAATGGAAACAAGAAGTCCAAAAATAAAATAACAAGAAGTTCAACTATTAAAAATAGAGCGCTTCAAAATTCATAAAAAAAGATTAAGAAAAATCAGATGAAAAATTCATTAAAAAACTCAAATATTTTCACATAACCGAGAGAGGTTCAGGTTGATAACTGCCAGAAGTTCATGTACTACACGGTGTGCATGTTGTATTAAAAAAGAATAAAAAAGCAAACACTAAAAGTTTTGTTGTTGCAAGTTCAAGTCCTTCGTCAGAGAAAGTTAAAAAAAATATTGTGAGAGAGATTTGTACAAAAGAAATATCATTTGTGTAACACTGATGATGTATGAGAAAATTACAAACGAAAATACGTCACAGAAGTTCAACTGAAAACAGCAGGAAGTTCAATTACTAAAGTGGATGAATTTTAGATGAAAAACTTTTAAAATCATCGCGAGTATGAAAAAACGATCAACATGGAAAAGTTGCATGTTTACAGCAACTTTCCAATGGTATGTCATTTGCTCAATTCCGGTGAGTGGATGGAGAACTACGAGCAATGGATGGAGACTACGAGCAAAAAAATCACGTGAAAAACAGAGTGAAGTTCAGGTACATTCGCCGAGAAGTTCAGGTTCTTCATGCGGTGCATTTTCGAAGAATCTGTTTCGCGATAAAGGTAGAACGAATGATCTCGCCATTTTCGAAATTACTTGAAAACGGCTAAGAATCAGAGAAAACCATCAACATGAAAAAGTTTCGCATTTTCCTTAGCTTTTCAGCGGTATATTATTTGCCCCATTCCGATAAAGTTTCTAAAAATTACGGCGAAAATACGTTTATAGCCATTTTCAAAACTGACATTAAACCATAATGAATTAGGAGAAGCAATATATATAGAAAAGTTTTGCATTTCTTCAAGCTTTCCAACGCGATATCATTTGCTGCATTCGGATGCACGGTTAAAAAATTAGCTCAAAAATACAAACTCGGTAGGACTTGGACCATTTTCTAAATTACTCTTAAACAATTCAAAATTAGAAAAAAAGCTTTCAAGATGAAAAAATAGCGCATTTTCATAAGCTTTCCAACGCCATATCATATGCCTCCATTGGATTAGCCGTTTAGAAATGACATCGAAAAAACGAACTCAGCTGTTCGGTTTACGAAATTTTACGTTTTTTCAAATTACTCTTTAACCATAGGTAATTAGAGAAAACTTTCAACATGTGGAAGGAGCGGTTTTGTAGCAGCTTTCCAACGCCATATTATATGCCTCATTCCGACAAACGGTTTAGAAATGCGATCGAAAATATGATTCATGTTTTTTTGTGCGAAGAAAAAACAGTTTTCAAAACTGCTCTTAAACCGCTTATATTTTGCCAAAATTTAAGTTGGGTCATGATATTGGGGTCCATATCTTTCCAACGGTATATCGCAAGTCCCATTTGGGCAATGTTGGCGGAAGTTCAACCTAGTTCACAGGGAAGTTCAACGTACTACTAGAGGGGCAGGTCAGGTTGTGATCAGAATATTATTCTGATCCCGTGATCAGAATAGTGTTTATCTCTGTGTGTGTGTGTATATATATATATATCCATATACCCCGCAAACATCCAGGAGCACCACGAAACCCTATTTCCACCGCCGCAACCTTCTGTACCCAAGAGATCCCATCTTGGGGCCTTTTCAGGAGCTCCGCCGGAGGGGGCATTGATCACGGAGGGCCTCTACATCAACTCCATGGCCCTTCCCATGATATGTGAGTAGTTTACTTCAGAACTCCGGGTCCATAGCTAGTATCTAGATGGCTTCTTCTCTCTCTTTGGATCTCAATACAAAGTTCTCCCCGATTCTCTTGGAGATCTATTCGATGTAATCTTCTTTTGTGGTGTGTTTGTCGAGATCCGATGAATTGCGGATTTATGATCAAGTCTATCTATGAACAATATTTGAATCTTCTCTGATTCTTTTATGTATGATTGGTTTATCTTTGCAAGTTTCTTCGAATTATCAGTTTGGTTTGGCCTACTAGATTGATATTTCTTGCAATGGGGAAGTGCTTAGCTTTGGGTTCAATCTTGTGGTGCTCGATCCCAGTGACAGAAAGGGAAATGACACGTATTGTATTGTTGCCATCGAGGATAAAAAGGTGGGGTTTACATCATAGTGCATGAGTTTATCCCTCTACATCATGTCATCTTGTTTAAGGCGTTACTCTGTTCTTATGAACTTAATACTCTAGATGCATGTTGGATAGCGGTCGATGTGTGGAGTAATAGTAGTAGATGCAGGCAGGAGTCGGTCTACTTGTCACGGACATGATGCCTATATACGTGATCATGCCTAGATATTCTCGTAATTATTGGTTTTTCTATCAATTGCTTGACAGTAATTTGTTCACACACCGTAATACTTATGCTATCTTGAGAGAAGCCACTAGTGAAACCTATGGCCCCCGGGTCTATTCTCCATCATACAAGTTTCTAATCTATTTTATTTTGCAATCTTTACTTTCAATATATATCATAAAAATACCAAAAATATTTATCTTATTATTATTATTATTATTATTATTATTATTATTATTATTATTATTATTATTATGATTATTATTATGATTATTATTATTATTATTATCTCTATCAGATCTCACTCTTGCAAGTGCCCATGAAGGGATTGACAACCCCTTTATCGCGTTGGTTGCGAGGTTCTTATTTGTTTGTGTAGGTACGAGGTGACTCACGCGTGGTCTCCTACTGGATTGGTACCTTGGTTCTCAAAAACTGAGGGAAATACTTACGCTGCTTTACTGCATCACCCTTTCCTCTTCAAGGGAAAACCAACGCAGTGCTCAAGAGGTAGTAAGAAGGATTTCTGGTGCCATTGCCGGGGAGATCTACGCCAAGTCAAGAGATACCAAGTACCCATCACAACTCTTATCGTACGCATTACATTATTTGCCATTTGCCTCTCGTTTTCCTCTCCCCCACTTCACCCTTGCCGTTTTATTCGCCCTCTTTTTCCGTTCCCCTTCTCTTTTTCAATTTGCCTCTTTTGCCTGTTTCTTGTTTGCTTGTGTGTTGAATTGCTTGCTTGTCACCATGGCTCAAGATACTACTAAATTGTGTGACTTTTCCAATACCAACAATAATGATTTTATTAGCACTCTGATTGATCCTCTTACCGATAATGAATCTTGTGAAATTAATACTGCTTTGCTAAATCTTGTCATGAAAGATCCGTTTTCTGGCCTTCATAGTGAAGATGTCGCTACCCATCTAAACAACTTTGTTGATTTGTGTGATATGAAAAAGAAGAAAGATGTGGATAATGATATTGTTAAACTTAAGCTATTTCCGTTTTTGCTTAGAGATCATGCTAAAGCTTGGTTTTCTCCTTTGCTTGAAAATAGTATTCATGGAATAAGTGCAAAGATGCTTTTATCTCTAAGTATTTTCCTCCCGCTAAGATCATCTCCCTTAGAAATGATATTATGAATTTTAAGCAACTTGATAATGAGCATGTTGCACAATCTTGGGAGAGGATGAAATTAATGATACGTAATTGCCCTACACATGGATTGAATTTATGGATGATTATACAAAAAATTTATGCCAGGGTTGAATTTTGCTTATAGAAATCTTTTAGATTCGGCCGCGGGAGGCACTTTTATGGAAATCACTTTAGGAGAAGCTACCAAACTCCTAGGTAATATTATGGCTAATTATTCTCAATGGCACACGGAAAGATCTACTAGTAAAAAAGTGGATGCAATTGAAGAGATTAATGTTTTGAGTGGAAAGATGGATGAACTTATGAAATTGTTTGCTAATAAGAGTGCTCCTACTGATCCTAATGATATGCCATTGTCTACTTTGATTGAGAATAATAATGAATCTATGGATGTGAATTTTGTTGGTAGGAACAATTTTGGTAACAACGCGTATAGAGGTAATTTTAATTCTAGGTCGTTTCCTAGTAATTCCTCTAATAATTATGGTAATTCCTACAACAATTCTTATGGAAATTATAATAAGATGCCCTCTGATTTTGAATCTAATATTAAAGAATTTATTAGTTCGCAAAAGAGTTTCAATGCTTTGATTGAAGAAAATTTGCTTAAGATTGATGAGTTGGCCAGGAACGTGGATACAATTTCTCTTGATGTTGATTCTTTGAAACATAGATCTATTCCGCCTAAGCATGATATCAATGAGTCTCTCAAAGCCATGATAATTTCCATTTATGAGTGCAAAGAAAGTGTGACGCCCCCGATTCAATCGTACACTAATCATACACACAAGCGTGTACGATCAAGATCAGGGACTCACGGGAAGATATCACAATACAACTCTACAAATAAAATAAGTCGTACAAGTATCATATTACAAGCCAGGGGCCTCGAGGGCTTGAATACAAGTGCTCGATCATAGACGAGTCAGCAAAAGCAACAATATCTGAGTATAGACATAAGTTAAACAAGTTTGCCTTAAGAAGGCTAGCACAAACTGGGATACAGATCGAAAGAGGCGCAGGCCTCCTGCCTGGGATCCTCCTAAACTACTCCTGGTCGTCGTCAGCGGCCTGCACATAGTAGTAGGCACCTCCCGAGTAGTAGCAGTCATTATCGACAGTGGCGTCTGGCTCCTGGACTCCAATGTCTGGTCACAGCAATCGGGTATAGGAAAGGGGAAAAGGGGGAGCAAAGCAACCGTGAGTACTCATCCAAAGTACTCGCAAGCAAGGAACTACACTACATATGAATGCATTGGTATCAAATGGAAAAGGGGTAACATATGTGGACTGAACTACAGAATGCCAGAATAAGAGGGGGATAGCTAGTCCTATCGAAGACTACGCTTCTGGCCACCTCCATCTTGCAGCAGAAGAAGAGAGTAGATGGTAAGTTCACCAAGTAGCATCGCATAACATAATCCTAACCGGCGATCCTCCCCTCATCGCCCTGTTAGAGAGCGATCACCGGGTTGTATCTGGCACTTGGAAGGGTGTGTTTTATTTAGTAACCGGTTCTAGTTGTCATAAGGTCAAGGTACAACTCCAAGTCGTCCTGTTACCGAAGATCATGGCTATTCGAATAAATTAACTTCCCTGCAGGGGTGCACCACATTTCCCAACTGTGGATCCCCTTTGTCTGGACACACTTTCCTGGGTCATGCCCGGCCTCGGAAGATCAACACGTCGCAGCCCTACCTAGGCACAACAGAGAGGTCAGCACGCCGGTCTAAATCCTATGGCGCAGGGGTCTGGGCCCATCGCCCATTGCACACCTGCATGTTGCGAGGGCGGCCGGAAGCAGATCTAGCCCCCTTAATACAAGAGCAGGCTTACGGTCCAATCTGGCACGCGCCGCTCAATCGCTGACATCACTAAGGCTTCGGCTGATACCACGACGTTGAGTGCCCATAACTGTTCCCACGTAGTTGGTTAGTGCATATAGGCCAGTAGCCAGACTCAGATCAAATACCAAGATCTCGTTAAGCGTGTTATTTTGAAGTAACCACGGACGCCGACCAGGGCCAGGCCCACCTCTCTCCTAGGTGGTCTCAACCTGCTCTGTCGCTCTGCCACAAAGTAACCATCAGGGGGCTATTGGGAACCCAGGCCCATCACTACCTGGATGGAACCACCTGCCCCTTCAGTCCCCATCTCCGAATCACTTGCGGGTACTCAGCGAGCCGACCCGGCTTTAGTCACAACATGTATCATGTGTAATATATATAGTATATATACCCGTGATCACCTCCCAAATGATCACGGCCCGATAGTATAGCATGGCAGACGGACAAGAATGTAGGGCCATTGATGATAACTAGCAACCTATACTAAGCATTTAGGATTGCAGGTAAAGTATCAACAGTAGTAGCAAGGACAGGCCATGCATCAGAATAGGATTAACAGAAGTAGTAACATGCTACACTACTCTAATGCAAGCAGTAGAGATAAGAATAGGCGATATCTGGTGCTCAAGGGGGGCTTGCCTGGTTGCTCAGACAAGAAGGAGGGGTCGTCGGTGACGTAGTCGACCACAGGGGCATCAACATCATCACGGGGTCTACCGAAGAGAAGAGGGGGGAGAAACAGTAAATACATAGCAAGCAAGTGCATAACAGGACAACAGGCAGAGCTAGACGCGTTCTAACGCGGTATGAGGTGATACCGGTGAAGGGGGGAAACATCCGGGAAAATATCCCCGGTGTTTCACGTTTTCAGACGGATGAATCAGAGGGGAAAAGTTGCGTGTTCATTGTGCTAGGGATGTGTGGCGGATGAACGGGTTGCGTAGCCGGATTCATCTTGTCGTTCTGAGCAACTTTCATGTACACAGTTTTTCCATCCGAACTACGGTTTATTTTATATTAATTTTAAAAGTTTTAAATTATTTCCTAATTTATTTTAATTCGAAAATTAAATATTAAATTGCTATGGGTACACAGAATTGTACCCAACATAATGTATGTGTGGCTGGCAGGTGGGGTCAAGGGCGGTCCAGTCAGCATTTGACGAGTCAACTATTGACTTGTCAACAGGGTCAAACAGGGTCCATCTGTCAAGGACTAGGTCAACCTAGTCAATAGTTTGACTGGTCAAACTGGACAGGGCCCACATGTCATTGACTAACAACTAATTAACCTAGTTAATTGCTTTAATTAACAAATTGATTAGGTTAAGTTGATTATTTTAATTAATTAATTAAACTTATTATTATTATTATTATTATTATTATTATTATTATTATTATTATTTTCTATTCTTTTTGTTTCAGGGGCGTGGGCCCCTCGTGTCATAGGCCAGAGGGGCCATAGCGAGGTGGGCATCAGGCGAAGCCCGATCAGACGACGGGCGCCTGGAGCGGGTGCAACCCGGTTGGCCCGGGGCGCCGGCCAGGACGGAGAAGAGCGCCGGCCAGGGAGCGCCGAGCGCAGCTAGGGGGGTGCCGTCATGGGCGAGGCCCGCCAACTGCAGCGGCCGAGCGCGACGGCAACGAGGCGGCGAGCAGGGGCCGCGGCAGGTGACGCGGGCACGCGCGACCATGGCGGGGCGAGCGTGTGGCTGCAGATTGAGCGGGCGGACGCGGACCGAAGCAACAGGGCGGTCGGAGCGGGCGCGCCGCGCAGCTGCGGGG
>NC_041386.1:445261608-445269700 GCF_002162155.2 Triticum dicoccoides
AAGAGGGAGGCGGCGGCCTCACTATGCGGAGCAGGGGTTGGGGCAATGGGCTTGACGGAGGTCGGGGACGACAGCGACATTGGGGAGGAAGTCCGGCGAGGCGGCGTTCCGAGCGGCGAGGGCGCGGTCGGTGAGGTGAGGCGAGGCGACGGGGGCTTCGGCGAGCGGGGAACTCTGGGGAGGAGGCGAGGCGTCGGCGGCGAGGTGACGCTGGCGTCGGGGCGCGGGGCGTTAGCGTCGCGAGGAGGGGGATGAGGACGAGCGACGAAGACGAGGTGGCGGCACCGACGACAGCGGGTGGCAGGGTGGCTCCGGCGGGGGTTCTGGGCGGCGGCGTCCGGTGCCTCGATCCGATCTGGATCGAGGGAGGTGAGGGAGAGCGAGTGTATCGAGAGGTGCGGGGAGAAGTAGGGATCGTGGGGGTAGGTTAGGGTTTCCGGGGTGTGGGGGTGGCCGGCTGGCCAATGGCCCAGTTGGGCCAAGGGGTCAAGTGTGGGGGGGTTCTCTTTCTCCTTTTCTCTTTTTTTGCTAGTTTTATTTTTCTGGTTTTGTATTTTCCTTTTCTTTTGTTTATTTTATTTCCTTTCTGTTTTAGCTTAGTTTCCTTTTATTTTTGATTTAGCAAAATACCAAAATGGCACCTAATTTGATGTTACCAAATATGCAAGTGCCACATTAACTAGCTACCTAATCTAAAATAGTTGTGTAATTGTTTATTATTTAAAAGTATTTAATTAATAGTTTTTGCTACTATTTTAGTTTTCTTATTGCATTTAAACGTTGTATAAAAGTATGGGTGCTTCACCATAATCACCTATGCATTATTTGGCACAACTCGAACAATTTGGTTTTAATATTTGAAAACTTTTATTATTTGCCTTCAATTGAATTTGAATTTGAATCGATTTCAAACTAACACGAGATTAGCGATAGTAATCGAAGTGACGTGGCATCATTAGCAGAGAATTACTGTAGCTTAATTATCCGGGCGTCACAATTCTCCTCCACTACAAGAAATCTCGTCCCGAGATTTAAGAGGGGAGTAAGGGGGAAAGTTCTGGTTATGATATTCTAACGGATCTTCTCGAAGAAGTTCATCCCTTTCGTTGATGTCTTCAATTCTTTATTCCAATGCATCATGATAAACTTGTCATCATTTCTTCGGGAACTCTATCGTACTTACGAAAGGATAAGGGGCAGCTCAGCTACGACAGAATGCTTTTGAGGGAAACAATCTGGGGTTAACCCATGAATGGGCATAAGATTATCTCTCGAGTTGAACATATGAAATACATCAAGAGTAAGGTACGAAGGTACAATAAGAGGTTCCAAGCGGATAGATAGTTGCTCGAAGTCTGAACCAGAGTGAGAAAGGGGTTCAGAGTAGCGAGAGTAAGTATTGCGTCTGATACCAGAATAGAGCACTAGGAAGGTGGCCCATGAATTAAATATGAAGCCAAGCATGGAGAATAACCATTAGAAATAGTGTTGTATAGGAGAGTCAGGTTTCGTTCCTGGGAACTATGGGTTATGGGCCCACAACGTGGGTAAAAATTAGGAAGGGCGGTGACATCTTGCATGATCATGTAAGCAAGGCATGTCAAAGGATAGCCTGTCAGTTATGTCGGCAACAACATCGGTACCAAGGGTGAGGGATGAAGAGAACCATATTCCTGCTTGTTGAACGAGGCGGACCAATAGGCAAAGTTCTTGTCCATCGGTGGTTACCGGAATGTCAACAACAATAGTAACAGGGTCTTACTGACAGAGTTGTACACTGAGGTGCTTATAAAAGCAGTGACGTATTACTGCTTAGATCATATAAACCTCAAGAAGGTTAAACAAAACAATGGAAAGGAAAAATGTGTTTAAACACATAATTCAGGGGTATATCCTTCTCAAAGACAAGCAAAGCATGATATCCATGACAGGATATAATGTAGAAAACTCTTCAGGTAAGGGGAGAGAAATTTCATGACATTACCCATACAACGGTATTTGGATAATTAAGCAGGAAACCTTTAGCATTGGGCTTCAAATGTTCTTGTTGAAAATCGGAGTACCATAGACATGCTTCGAGATAGCATTGACATGGTCAACAGGTGAAGATCAGGCTTTGGAAACACAAAGGATCCATTAGGAATAACTGGTAGAATAAGTCTTACAATTTCCTCATGGAAGAATGGATAACCTTGCTGAAAAGGAATCTATAACAATAGGTCCTCAGGCCAAGTGTGTTAGGCACGTCATCACCTTACCGGGTCACATAAAGACCAATGTTATAACTCTTGGAAATATGTTCCAACCATCATATTAGACCGAGATTCAGATCTGATTGGGGTCAGGATACCTTAGACTCAGGATGCCTGAGAATAAAAAGTTGCGACACAAATTGATGATAAGACATCGTAAGATTCTCGGGAAATGAACTATGGAAGCGAGTTCCGATACAACAGTTCATTAGTAAACCACGGAGAGAATGAGGAGGTGGCTGATGATCTCAGTGACAATTCATTGGGATTTCCAAAAGATGTATTTCCACAATTATGTGAACAAGGTGATAACATATGTTAGATCAAAATGATATAAGGAAGTATGCTCGGGGAAAACATACACCATTAAACATTGGTTGAAAAGTGGACCCAAAATATGGGCTTAGGTAGTACGATCAATGTTAGAATGGTGATGGTGAGAAGTATCACTATAGCAAGAATTAATAGCTGGAGCAATTCTCTCAACATCCTTGACATAAAAGATGGTAATACTCCAAGATAGAATCCTATTATAAGTTGGATAGGAAGGAACTCTAGGTGCAACACAAAACATGAACAAGTTTTGGGTCAGAGTGAATGCAAGAATGTTGTCGATGTTAATAAAAATCATCGAGGGGATAAGGATGGCATTTCACATCATGAATTCAATTGATATCCTGGAAGAGCTCAGAATGCTGATGATGATCACAACACATTTGTCGAGAGATCTCATGAAGATGTAATCAATCGGCAATGACATCAAGTCAAAGGAATGATGAAGCGAAAGGTTATTGTAACCAAGGATAGGAGTAGGACACTTACTCAAAATCAAGTTTGTTGTTCAAGGCGAAATGATATGACGAGGAAGATCGACGTAGGGTTAGCTCATCATCGGAAATTGTGCTCCGCAAAGGACCATGTAGCATAGTGAAATTTTAGTATGATAATGATATAGCCAAACAGGCTAGGAATGGCGTGGTCGGGTACAAACTCGCATGTAAAGAAGATTACTAAGAGTTGTTTAATCGCGATGCGGACTCGATTCAGTTATCGGTGTCCTTGAGGGTTTAATAACTCAGAGCCCGTGAAAAATTTGGAATCGATGAGAATGTAGTACTTGACAAAGAACTCATAAGAAGTTATGCAGTTCCGTGACAATCTCGAGATACCAGGGGGGTAATACTCAACGATAGACCAAAGTAAAGGTTGGACAGGTGTATTGATCCACAGAAGACAGTGCTTAAACTTTGCCCGAGAAATGGGATCAAGGAAGAACATATGGTCGGAACCACGATTGCCAAGGATCAATTCACAGATACCAGATGATATTATATCAGGGAGGTAGTTATTATTACAAGAAGCTTCCATGATAGGATCTACATCGTGTCCATGGGCATGAACACAAAGGTTCAAGGTCGACTCCCACTTCTTCAATGCATAACCTTCCATTCACCTCTCGTATTTTGAAAATGACATTAGTTGTTAAAAGTTTTTACTTAGTGCAATGCTAGATAAGTATGACCCGTGAAACCTTTCGGGTTCACGCGGATTAGGGAAGGCGTAGGTTCAACCCATCGGTGCATCTTAGGAACATATACCAAAAACTTAAAGAGTAAATAACACAAGCTCGAAGGTAGAGCATGGTTGGCAAAAAGGAGAGGATGCAATTTACCAAAGGCATTATGTATCAGGGAAGAACTCACAAGGTGGTTAAATATGAGGGCACTATCGGATAACAATCCAGCAAAGGACTTGATGGTCCACAAAGGATCTGATGTGAGTATCGGTACTCAACCAGAGGAAGGAGGAACGAAAGGGCATCGGATTATAGAAACAACTGACTAATTCAAAGCTCAAGTGCAAAGGAATTATGGTTCCAAATCGAAGGATCGGAAGCAGACACTCTGATCAAGTATGGATAAGTTGAATAGACTTAGGGGCACAATCGATGGCAATTGATTGGTCGAGAACCAGCTCTTGTTCAAAATGACGCCTGAGCCGGAAGGATGAATACTAGGACCTGATTGAGGATTGCGAGCATTCACAACATATCGAATCAAGGGACTCAAAATGATAATGACAAAGGATGCCAATAACATTACCATACTTATGGGATTAACCATAATGCAAGCAAGCAAGAATTTCAAGAACAATAGGCTGTTAAGGATTGGAAGATCAAATGGTATTTCGAAGACTTCTGTGAAACACATGAACAACTGGGAGCTAGTGCATACTTGGTAAGTGCGAGAAAGTATCCGTAGGGGTATTCATGTGGCAAAGAACTGCAAGGCAGTAGGCACAAAGTATTCTCTGGACAATAGAGAGAATATCGGGGTATCTTGTAATAACAAGATCGACAGGGAATGATTGTATGAACGACAAGTGTATGTCATTATTCATATGGGTATACTGGTAATATGAAACTGAAAAGGGCAGAGGGTATAAGGGTCTCGAGAAGCATCGAAGAGTATCTTCAAAATCTTCTGGGCAGCAGGTGATCATCTGTAGTAAGGGGCTCTCCGACAGGAAGTGGTTACGAGATCCTAGGGTTAGAATTAGTAAAATCATTTAACCTGAATAGAAAGGAGTTTCCCAGAGTAAAGATCGAGGAGTAAAAGATCCTAATACCACCCAATGGCGACGTGGACCCATAAGCCACACAACCATGTTAGTAAAAGTTTTGTAATGACTAGACTCAACTTCGGCCAAGAAGTATGAAGGGGGACTCCTACAGGCAGTCGGCTCTGATACCAACTTGTGACGGCCCCGATTCAATCTTACACTAATCATACACGCAAACGTGTACGATCAAGATCAAGGACTCACGGGAAGATATCACAACACAATTCTACAAATAAAATCAGTCATACAAGCATCATATGACAAGCCAGGGGCCTCGAGGGCTCGAATACAAGTGCTCGATCATAGACGAGTCAGCGAAAGCAACAATATCTGAGTACAGACATAAGTTAAACAAGTTTGCCTTAAGAAGGCTAGCACAAACTGGGATACAGATCGAAAGAGGCGCAGGCCTCCTGCCTGGGATCCTCCTAAACTACTCCTGGTCGTCATCAGCGGCCTGCACGTAGTAGTAGGCACCTCCCAAGTAGTAGCAGTCGTCATCGACAGTGGCGCCTGGCTCCTGGACTCCAATGTCTAGTCGCATCAATCGGGTATAGGAAAGGGGAAAAGGGGGAGCAAAGCAACCGTGAGTACTCATCCAAAGTACTCACAAGCAAGGAACTACACTACATATGAATGCATTGGTATCAAATGTAAAAGGGGTAACATATGTGGACTGAACTGCAGAATGCCAGAATCAGAGGGGGATAGCTAGTCCTGTCGAAGACTACGCTTCTGTCCACCTCCATCTTGTAGCAGAAGAAGAGAGTAGATGGTAAGTTCACCAAGTAGCATCGCATAGCATAATCCTAACCGGCGATCCTCCCCTTGTCGCCCTGTTAGAGAGCGATCACCGGGTTGTATCTGGCACTTGGAAGGGTGTGTTTTATTAAGTAACTGGTTCTAGTTGTCATAAGGTCAAGGTACAACTCCAAGTCGTCCTGTTACCAAAGATCACGACTATTCGAATAGATTAACTTCCCTGCAGGGGTGCACCACATTTCCCAACATGCTCGATCCCCTTTGTCCGGACACACTTTCCTGGGTTATGCTCGGCCTCGGAAGATCAACACGTCGCAGCCCTACCTAGGCACAACAGAGAGGTCAGCACGCCGGTCTAAATCCTATGGCGCAAGGGTCTGGGCCCATCGCCCATTGCACACCTGCATGTTGCGAGGGCGGTCGGAAGCAGACCTAGCCCCCTTAATACAAGAGCAGGCTTACGGTCCAATCCGGCGCGCGCCACTCAGTCGTTGAAGTCATGAAGGCTTCGGCTGATACAACGACGTCGAGTGCCCATAAATGTTCCCGCGTAGTTGGTTAGTGCGTATAGGCCAGTAGCCAGACTCAGATCAAATACCAAGATCTCGTTAAGCGTATTATTTTGAAGTAACCGCGAACGCCGACCAGGGCCAGGCCCACCTCTCTCCTAGGTGGTCTCAACCTGCCCTGTCGCTCTGCCACAAAGTAACCATCAGGGGGCTGTCGGGAACCCAGGCCCATCACTACCTGGATGGAACCACCTGCCCCTTCAGCCCCCATCTTCGAATCACTTGCGGGTACTCAGCAAGCCGACCCGACTTTAGTCACAACATGTATCATGTGTAATATATATAGTATATATACCCGTGATCACCCCCCAAGTGATCACGGCCCGATAGTATAGCATGGCAGACGGACAAGAATGTAGGGCCATTGATGATAACTAGCAACCTATACTAAGCATTTATGATTGCAGGTAAAGTATCAACAGTAGTAGCAAGGACAGGCTATGCATCAGGATAGGATTAACGGAAGTAGTAACATGCTACACTACTCTAATGCAAGCAGTAGAGATAAGAATAGGCGATATCTGGTGATCAAGGGGGGGCTTGCCTGGTTGCTCACACAAGGAGGGGTTGTCGGTGAACTACGGTTTATTTTATATTAATTTTAAAGTTTTAAATTATTTTTTAATTTATTTTAATTTGAAAATTAAATATTAAATTGCTATGGGTACACAGAATTGTACCCAACAGAATAAATGTATGGCTGGCAGGTGGGGTCAAGGGCGGTCCAGTCAGCATTTGACCAGTCAACTGTTGACTGGTCAACAGGGTCAAACAGGGCCCACCTGTCATGGACTGGGTCAACCCAGTCAACAGTTTGACTGGTCAAACTGGACAGGTGGCCCACATGTCATTGACTGACAACTAATTAACCTAGTTAATTGGTTTAATTAACAGATTGATTAGGTTAAGTTTATTATTTTGATTAATTAATTAAACTTATTATTATTATCTTCTTCTATTCTTTTTGTTTCAGGGGCGTGGGCCCCTCATGTCATAGGCCAGAGGGGCCATAGCGAGGTGGGCATCGGGCGAAGCCCGATCAGATGACGGGCGCCTGGAGCGGGCGCAGCCCGGTTGGCCCCGAGCATCGGCCAGGGAGCGCCGAGCGCAGCCAGGGGAGTGCCGTCATGGGCGAGGCTGGCCGACCGCAGCGGCCGAGCGCGACGGCAGCGATGCGGTGAGCAGGGGCCGTGACAGGTGACGCGGGCGCTAGCAGGAGGCGCGACCATGGCGGGGCGAGCGCGTGGCTGCAGATTGAGCGGGCGGACGCAGACCGAAGCGAGGGGGCGGTCGGAGTGGGCGCGCCGCGCGGCTGCGGGGAGCCGCGGCCAGGGAGGCTACGTGTGGGGTGCAGGGAAGCAGCATCAGAGGCGCCGGGGCGGGACGGCGGGCGCGGGCGAGCGCGGCCTCGAGGGGAGGAGGCCACGGCCGTGTGCGCGAGCACGGGGGGGAGGAGAAGAGGGAGGTCGTGGCCTCACCGTGCGGAGCAGGGGTCGGGGCAATGGGCTTGACGGAGGCCGGGGACGACGGCGATGTTGGGGAGGAAGTCCGGTGAGGCGGCGTTCCGGGCGGCGAGGGCGCGGTTGGTGAGGTGAGGCGAGGCGACGAGGGCGTCAGCGAGCGGGGAGCTCCGGGGAGGAGGCGAGGCGTCGACGGCGAGGTGACGCCGGCGTCGGGGCGTGGGGCGTTGGCGTCGCGAGGAGGGGATGAGGACGAGGGACGAAGACGAGGTGGGGGCACCGACGACAGCGGGTGGCAGGGTGGCTCCGGCGGGGGTTCCAGGCGGCGGCGTCCGGTGCCTCGATCCGATCGAGATCGAGGGAGGTGAGGGAGAGCGAGTGTATCGAGAGGTGGGGGAGAAGTGGGGATTGTGGGGTGGGTTAGGGT
>NC_041386.1:445270053-445306417 GCF_002162155.2 Triticum dicoccoides
TTTTTTTGCTACTTTTGTTTTTCTGGTTTTGTATTTTCCTTTTTTTTTATTTTTTTATTTCCTTTCTGTTTTAGCTTAGTTTCCTTTTATTTTTGATTTAGCAAAATACCAAAATGGCACCTAATTTGATGTTACCAAATATGCCACTGCCACATTAACTAGCTACCTAATCTAAAATAGTTATGTAATTGTTTATTATTTAAAAGTATTTAATTAATAGTTTTTGCTACTATTTTAGTTATCTTATAGCATTTAAACGTTGTACTCCCTCCGGTCCTTTTTACTCTACATATTAGAATTCTGTGAAGTCAAACTTCACAAAGTTTGACCGTATTTATATGAAAATATATCAACATCTGCCATACTAAAGTTATATAATATTTAACTTTAAGTCATGACACATCTAGTTGTATTGATTTCAGATTGTGAATGTTGACACTTTTTTCTACAAAGCTGGTCAAACTTTACGAGCCTTGACTTCAGTCAAATCTTATATGCGAACTAAAAAGGACCGGAGGGAGTATAAAAGTATGGGTACTTCACCATAATCACATATGCATTATTTGGCACAACTCGAACAATTTGGTTTTAATATTTGAAAACTTTTATTATTTGCCTTTAATTGAATTTGAATTTGAATCGGTTTCGAACTAACACGAGATTAGCGATAGTAATCGAAGTGATGTGGCATCATTAGCAGAGAATTACTGTAGCTTAATTGTTTGCTAATAAGAGTGCTCCTACTGATCCTAATGATATGCCTTTGTCTACTTTGATTGAGAATAATAATGAATCTATGGATGTGAATTTTGTTGGTAGGAACAATTTTGGTAACAACGCGTATAGAGGTAATTTTAATTCTAGACCGTTTCCTAGTAATTCCTCTAATAATTATGGTAATTCCTACAAAAATTCTTATGGAAATTATAATAAGATTCCCTCTTATTTTGAATCTAATATTAAAGAATTTATTAGTTCGCAAAAGAGTTTCAATGCTTTGATTGAAGAAAAAATGCTTAAGATTGATGAGTTGGCTAGGAACGTGGATAGAATTTCTCTTGATGTTGATTCTTTGAAACTTAGATCTATTCCACCTAAGCATGATATCAATGAGTCTCTCAAAGCCATGAGAATTTCCATTTATGAGTGCAAAGAAAGAACCGCTAGGATGCGTGCAAAAAGAGATTGCTTTGTGAAAGCGTGTTCTTCTAGTTTTCATGATAATAGGGATGAAGATCTAAAAGTGATTGATGTGTCCCCTATTAAATCATTGTTTTGCAATATGAATCTTGATAATGATGGGACTGGAGATGAGTCAACTTAAGTTAGAAGGCATCCCAAAAATTCGGAGTTTTTAGATCTTGATGCAAAAATTGATAAAAGTGGGATTGAAGAGGTCAAAACTTTAGATAGCAACGAACCCACTATCTTGGATTTCAAGGAATTTAATTATGATAATTGCTCTTTGATAGATTGTATTTCCTTGTTGCAATTTGTGCTAAATTCTCCTCATGCTTATAGTCAAATAAAGTTTTTACTAAACATATCGTTGATGCTTTGATGCAATCTTATAAAGAAAAACTTGAGTTGGAAGTTTCTATTGCTAGAAAACTTTATGATGAGTGGGAACCTACAATTCAAATAAAAATGAAAGATCATGAATGCTATGCTTTGTGTGATTTGGGTGCTAGTGTTTCCACGATCCCAAAAGCTTTGTGTGATTTGCTAGGTTTCCGTGAATTTGATGATTGTTCTCTAAACTTGCACCTTGCGGATTCCACTATTAAGAAACCTATGGGAAAGATTAATGATGTTCTTATTGTTTCAAATAGGAATTATGTGCCCATAGATTTCATTGTTCTTGATATAGATTGCAATCCTTCATGTCCTATTATTCTTGGTAGACCTTTCCTTAGAACGATTGGTGCAATTATTAATATGAAGAAAGGGAATATTAGATTCCAATTTCTGTTAAGGAAAGGCATGGAACACTTCTCTAGAAAGAAAATTAAATTACCATATGAATCTGTTATAAGAGCCACTTATGGATTGCCTACCAAAGATGGCAATACCTAGATCTATCTTCGCTTTTGTGCCTAGCTAGGGGCGTTAAACGATAGCGCTTGTTGGGAGGCAACCCAATTTTATTTTTATTCCTTGATTTTTGCTCCTGTTTAGTAATAAAATAATTTATCTAGCCTATGTTTTGGTTGTGTTTTTTTGTGTTTAATTAGTGTTTGTGCCAAGTAGAACCGTTGGGAAGACTTGGGGGAAGTCTTTTTGATCTTGCTGTAAAAAAAGAAGCTTAAGCGCTCACGAGAATTGCTGCCATTTTTTATTGGAGAGTGCTATTTAGTTAATTATTTCTGCAGATGATTAATAGATAAATTCCTCAAGTCCAGAAATTTATTTTAGAATTTTTGGGGATCCATAAGTTTGTGTTAGCTACGGATTACTACAGACTGTTCTGTTTTTTGACAGATTCTGTTTTTCGTGTGTTGTTTGCTTATTTTGATGAATCTATGGCTAGTAATGGAGTTTAGAAACCATAGAGAAGTTCGAATACAGTATGTTTAACACCAATATAAATAAATAATGAGTTTATTACAGTACCTTGAAGTGGTGTTTTGTTTTCTTTCGCTAACGGAGCTCACGAGATTTTCTTGTTAAGTTTTGTGTTGTGAAGTTTTCAAGTTTTGGGTAAAGATTTGATGGATTATGGAAAAAGGAGTGGCAAGGGCCTAAGCTTGGGGATTCCCAAGGCACCCTAAGGTAAATCCAAGGACACCAAAAAGCCTAAGCTTGGGGATGCCCCGGAAGGCATCCCCTCTTTTGTCTTCGTTCATCAGTAACTTTACTTGGAGCTATATTTTTATTCACCACATGATATGTGTTTTGCTTGGAGTGTCTTGTATTATTTGTGTCTTTGTGTCTTAGTATACCACAATCATCCTTGCTGTACACACCTTTTGAGAGAGAGACACATGAATCAGAATTTATTAGAATACTCTATGTGCTTCACTTATATCTTTTGAGCTATATAGTTTTTGCTCTAGTGCTTCACTTATATCTTTTAGAGCACGGTGGTGGTTTTATTTTATAGAAATAATTGATCTATCATGCTTCACTTATATTATTTTGAGAGTCCTTTAGAACAACATGGCAATTTGCTTTTAGGCATAATAAAAACTTTCATATAAGTGCATTGAATACTAAGAGAAGTTTGATACTTGATGATTGTTTTGAGATATGGAGATGGTGATATTAGAGTCATGGTAGTTGAGTAGTTGTGAATTTGAGAAATACTTGTGTTGAAGTTTGTGATTCCCGTAGCATGCACGTATGGTGAACCGTTATGTGATGAAGTCGAAGCATGATTTATTTATTGATTGCCTTCCTTATGAGTGGCGGTCGGGGACGAGCGATGGTATTTTCCTACCAATCTATCCCCCTAGGAGCATGTGCGTAGTACTTTGTTTTGATAACTAAAAGATTTTTACAATAAGTATGTGAGTTCTTTATGACTAATGTTGAGTCCATGTATTATACGCACCCTCACCCTTCCACCATTGCTAGCCTCTCTAGTATCTCGCAACTTTCATCGGTATCATACTGATACGTCCATTTTGCATCATGCTTTTATATCGATATTTATTGCATTATGGACTGTTATTTCACTTTATAACACAATACTTATGGCTATTCTCTCTTATTTTACAAGGTTTACATAAGGAGGGAGAATGCCGGCAGCTGGAATTCTGGTCTGGAAAAGGAGCAAATATTAGAGACCTATTCTGCGCAACTCCAAAAGTCCTGAAACTCCACGGAACGTCTTAAAAGAAATAAAGAAAAATCCACGCCAAAGATGAAGGCCAGGGGGCCCACACACTGCTCACGAGGGTGGGAGGCGCCCCACTAGGGCGTGCCCCCTATCTCGTGGGCCCCCTGGTGGCTCTCCGACGCCCATCTTCTCCTATATGAGGTCTTTCGATGAGAAAAAAATAAGAAGGAACTTTTCGGGACGAGACTCCGCCGCCACGAGGCGGAACCTTGGCGGATCCAATCTAGAGCTCTAGCAGAGCTGTTCTGCCGGGGATACTTCCTTCCCGGAGGGGGAAATCATCACCATCGTCATCACCAACGCTCCTCTCATCGAGAGAGGGCAATCTCCATCAACATCTTCACCAGCACCATCTCATCTCCAAACCCTAGTTCATCTCTTGTATCCAATTCTTGTCTCAAAGTCTGGGATTGGTGCTAGTAGGTTGCTAGTAGTGTTGATTACTCCTTGTAGTTGATGCTAGTTGGTTTAATTGGTGGAAGATCATATGTTCAGATCCTATATGCATATTATTACCCCTCTGATTATGAACATGAATATGCTTTGTGAGTAATTACGTTCGTTCCTGAGGATAAGGGAGAAGTCTTGCTATGAGTAGTCATGTGAATTTGGTATTCGTTTGATATTTTGATAAGATGTAGGTTGTCTAGCCTCTAGTGGTGTTATGTGAACATTGACTACATAACACTTCACCATTATTTGGGCCTAGAGGAAGGCATTGGGAAGTAATAAGTAGATGATGGGTTGCTAGAGTGACAGAAGCTTAAACCCTAGTTTATGCGTTGCTTCGTAAGGGGCTGATTTGGATCCATATGTTTCATGCTATGGTTAGGTTTACCTTAATACTTTTGTTGTAGTTGCGGATGCTTGCAATAGAGGTTAATCATAAGTGGGATGTTTGTTCAAGTAAGAACAGTACCCAAGCACTGGTCCACCCACATATCAAATTATCAAATGATCGAACGCGAATCATATGAACATGATGAAAACTAGCTTGACGATATTCCCAGGTGTCCTCGGGAGCGCTTTTCCTATTATAAGAGTTTGTTCTGGCTTGTCCTTTGCTACAAAAGGATTGGGCCACCTTGCTGCACTTTATTTACTTTTGTTACTTGTTGCTCGTTACAATTTATCATATCACAAAACTATTTGTTACCACTTATTTCAGTACTTGCGGAGAATACCTTGTTGAAAACCGCTTATCATTTCCTTCTGCTCCTCGTTGGGTTCGACACTCTTACTTATCAAAAGGACTACGATAGATCCCCTATACTTGTGGGTCATCAAGACTCTTTTCTGGCGCCGTTGCCGGGGAGTGTAGCGCCTTTGGTAGGTGGAATTTGGTAGGAAAAATTTATATAGTGTGCTGAAATTTATTGTCACTTGTTACTATGGAAAGTAATTCTCTGAGGGGCTTGTTCGGGGTATCTTCACCCCGTCCAGTAGAGCAAAGAGTTTCTCCTCAACCTACTGAACCTATTGAAAATGAAACTCCTTGTGAATTTCCTGCGGCTATGATGGAAAAACTGCTAGCTAACCCTTTTACAGGAGATGGAACAAAGCATCCCGATGAGCACTTAATATATGTGGATGAAGTTTGTGGATTATTTAAGCTTGTAGGTATACCCGATGATGTTGCTAAGAAGAAGGTCTTCCCTTTATCTTTGAAGGGGGACGCATTGATATGGTATAGGCTATGTGATGATATGAGATTCTGGGACTATAAAAGATTGAAGTTGGAATTTCATCAAAAGTATTACTGAGGGAGTCCTGGATTAGGGGGTGTCCGGATGGCCGGACTATACCTTTAGCCGGACTCCTGGACTATGAAGATACAAGATTGAATACTTCGTCCCGTGCCCGGGAGGGACTTTCCTTGGCGTGGAAGGCAAGCTTGGCGATATGAATATGCAGATCTCCTACCATTGTAACCGACTCTATGTAACCCTAACCCTACTCGGTGTCTATATAAACCGGAGGGTTTTAGTCCGTAGGACAACATACACATCACCAATCATACCATAGGCTAGCTTCTAGGGTTTAGCCTCCTCGATCTCATGGTAGATCTACTCTTGTACTACCCATATCATCAATATTAATCAAGCAGGACATAGGGTTTTACCTCCATCGAGAGGGCCCGAACCTGGGTAAAACTTCGTGTCCCTTGTCTCCTGTTACTATCCGGCCTAGACGAACAGTTCGGGACCCCCTACCTGAGATCCTCCGGTTTTGACACCGACATTGGTGCTTTCATTGAGAGTTCCTCTGTGTCGTCGCCGTCAGGCTCGATGGCTCCTACGATCATTGATAGCGATGCAGTCCAGGGTGAGACCTTCCTCCCCGGACAGATCTTCGTCTTCGGCGGCTTCGCACTGCGGGCCAATTCGCTTGGCCGTCTGGAGCAGATCGAAAGCTACGCCCCTGGCCGTTAGGTCAGATTTGGAAATTTAAACTACACGGCTGACATCCGCGGGGACTTGATCTTCGACGGATTCGAGCCACTGCCGAGCGCGCCGCACTGTCATGACGAGCATGATCTAGCGCTGCCGCCGAACAGTGCCCCGAAGGCCGCACCCGCATCGGCTCCAACCCTTGATTCGGAGCCAAATGCGTCGATCGAGGATGGGCGGTTGGACGCCACCTCGGGGCTGCAACCCCAACGGCGATTGAGCCAAGCACCAGCCCCGTACTCTGCGAGACTCGTGACTCCAAGGAGCCGGACTCCTCTCCGGACTCCGAACCCTCCGCGCCCCTACCGATCGAATCCGATTGGGCGCCGATCATGGAGTTCACTGCCGCAGACATCTTTCAGCACTCGCCTTTCGGCGATATCCTGAAGTCACTGAAGTCTCTCTCTTTATCAGGAGAGCCCTGGCCGGACTACGGTCAGCAAGGTTGGGGTACGGACGATGAAGAAATTCAAAGCCCAGCCACCACCCACTTTATAGCCACTATCGACGACTTAACCGACATGCTCGATTCGACTCCGAGGACATCGATGGTATGGACGCTGATGAAGGAGATGATGAAGAACCAGTGCCTACTAGGCCTTGGAAAGCCACCTCATCGTATGACATATACATGGTGGACACCCCAAAAGAGGGAGATGGCAATGGAACAGCGGAGGATGACCCCTCCAAGAAACAGCCTAAGCGCCGGCGTCAGCGGCGCCGCTCAAAATCCCGCCAAAACAAACACGGTGATTCTAGCACGGGAGATAATAATACTCCCGAAAGCGCCAAAGAAAACCCCCTCCAGCAAGATTTAGCACAGGAGGATGGAGAAACCAGCCCTCATGAGAGAGCGGCAGACAGAGAGGTCGAAGACGATAATTATATGCCTCCCTCCGAAGACGAGGCAAGCCTCGACGATGACGAATTCGTCGTGCCAGAGGATCCCGTCGAGCAAAAGCGTTTTCAACGCAGGCTTATGGCCACGGCAGGAAGCCTCAAGAAAAAACAGCAACAACTTAGAGCTGATCAAGATTTGCTAGTCGATAGATGGACTGAAGTCCTTGCGGCCGAAGAACATAAACTCAAACGCCCCTCCAAGAGCTACCCAAAGCGCAGGTTGCTACCCCGATTAGAGGAGGAAGCACTTGATGCGGCCGACCGGCCACCTCATGGTCGCGACAGAGAGGCCTCTCGGCCATCCACTCAAGCCGCACCCCGTACCAAGGCACGGGAATATGCGCCGGACTTACGAGACATGTTGGAGGACAAGGCAAGGCAAACAAGATCGATCTACGGATCGCGTGGGCGCCCCACGGCTCGAGACGGTAACCGTCACGCCGGCCACAAATTCGGCGGGGCCGAACACAGTAGACAAGGCTCATTGGAGCTATGTCATGATATTGCCCAGTACAGAGGCGCCGTACACCCACTCTGCTTTACAGACGAAATAATGGATCATCAAATCCCCGAGGGTTTCAAACCCGTAAACATCGAATCATATGATTGCACAACAGATCCCGCGGTATGGATCGAGGATTATCTCCTCCATATCCACATGGCCCGCGGCGATGATTTCCACGCCATCAAATACCTCCCACTCAAGCTTAAAGGACCAGCTCGGCATTGGCTTAACAGCTTGCCAACAGGATCAATCAGTTGTTGGGAGGACCTGGAAGCCACATTCCTCGACAATTTCCAGGGCACTTACATGCGACCCCCAGACGCCGATGACCTAAGTCACATAATTCAGCAGCCAGAGGAATCGGCCAGGAAATTCTGGACACGGTTCCTAACAAAGAAAAATCAAATAGTTGACTGTCCGGACGCTGAGGCCCTAGCAGCCTTCAAACACAATATCCGTGACGAGTGGCTGGCCCGGCACCTTGGACAGGAAAAGCCGAAATCTATGGCAGCACCCACGACACTCATGACCCGCTTTTGCGCGGGAGAAGACAGCTGGCTTGCTCGTAGCAACAATATGACCAAGAACCCTGGTAATTCGGACACCAGGGACAGTAGTGGCAGGTTGCATTGCAACAAGCAGATGCGCCGCATTAACGGCGACAATGCTGAGGATATGACAGTTAATGCCGGATTCAGAGGCTCTAAATCCGGTCAGCGGAAAAAGCCATTCAAAAGGAATCCTAGGGGCCCGTCCAGTTTGGACCGAATACTCGACCGCTCGTGCCAGATACATGGCACCCCTGAAAAGCCAGCCAATCACACCAACAGGGATTGTTGGGTGTTCAAGCAGGCAGGCAAGTTAAACGCCGAAAATGAAGACAAGGGGCTGCATAGCGATGACGATGAGGAGCCTCGGACGCCGAACAATAGTGGACAGAAGGGTTTTCCCCCACAAGTGCGGACGGTGAACATGATATACGCAACCCATGTCCCCAAAAGGGAGCGGAAGCGTGCGTTAAGGGACGTATACACGGTAGAGCCAGTTGCCCCAAAGTTCAACCCATGGTCCTCCTGCCCGATCACCTTTGATCGAAGGGACCATCCCACTAGCATCCGTCATGGCGAATTCGCCGCATTGGTTCTAGACCCAATTATTGACGGATTTCATCTCACTAGAGTCCTTATGGACGGCGGTAGTAGCCTGAACCTGCTTTACCAGGATACAGTGCGAAAAATGGGCATAGATCCCTCGAGGATTAAGCCCACCAAAACGACCTTTAAAGGCGTAATACCAGGTGTAGAGGCCAACTGTACAGGCTCAGTCACACTTGAAGTGGTCTTTGGATCTCCGGATAATTTCCGAAGCGAGGAGTTAATCTTCGACATAGTCCCGTTTCGTAGTGGCTATCACGCACTGCTCGGGCGAACCGCATTCGCTAAGTTCAATGCGGTACCGCATTACGCATACCTTAAGCTCAAGATGCCAGGCCCTCGAGGAGTAATTACGGTCAATGGAAACACCGAACGCTCCCTCCGAACGGAGGAGCACACGGCGGCCCTTGCAGCGGAAGTTCAAAACAGCCTCTCCAGGCAGTTCTCCAGTCCGGCCACTAAACGACCGGACACCGTCAAGCGCGCCCGGAGTAACCCACAACAAGACCGCCTGGCACGATCCGAGCAGGCGTAGCAATGTGGCCCCAACCCCAACCCTCGCAAAAAGGCGACGCCAGTACTTTGCGTACATAACTACGCTCTAGAGATACCATGGGCACAGGGGGAGGGGCACCAACACGGCATGCCCAAAACACGGCTTAAACCGTACCAGGGGCTGCCGATTTCTTAATTTTCTCTTACTTTCAGGACTTCATCTTTCGGAAGGCCTGTTCGGCAGTTCAATTGCCGCACAAACGATGCAAGAACCAGGGAAGCAGACAAGCCACGCCGCACTACGGAACTCCCAGGTGGTCTCTATCACGAGCAGTATACCCGTTCCGCATACTATTCCGCAGCTTGCCCCTGGAACGGACATGTTAACTAGTCCAACCTTCCACTTATCACATTATTTGTATCGTTCTGCTTTGATCGCAGCCCCTTTTTAATAAACAATGCATAGCTTTCGTCTATTTTTGCATTACCTTTTTTTCTTTATATATGTTCCTTAACGACATGTTGCACCCGTACACGCTGGTACGGCCAAAATACGCCAGGGGCTTTAGTACCCCTCAATATGGTGTGAGAAGTCCGAACACTTTAACAAGTGCGGCACCCCGAACTTATAGCATTATATGCATCAGCTCTGAATCATGTCTTGGGTCAATAGTTGGGTTTTCCCGGCTCCTATGTTTTGGTGCCTTACGTTCCGCTATATCGGCTAAGGTAGCACTAGGAGAACCACTGCGATTGTGCCCCGATTGAGCTGGGTCGAGCACCTCAGTGGAGAAAGCTAAAACTGACTTTCATGATGAAGCAAGAGCTGGTCGCTGTTCGAGAGGTTTTTTCGAGTCCCTAAAGACTTATGCCGCTTAGGGCAAGGAGCCGGCTCCGTCCGGCCAAGGCGTGGATAGCACCCCGAACTCGGTCTTCCGAATACCAGGGGCTTCGCTGAAATTTAAAATTATAGAATTCTATGGCTAAGTGAGAGTGTTCATGCATTATAGTCCAATTGCCTTGTTCGTTGGGCTGAGCGCCTCCCTCGAAGGACCCAAACATGGGAAAAAGAGCTCTCAGGTTTACCCCCGAACACCCCAGCACTAGCGGCACGGGGGCAGAAGCCGACGACTCGCCATCTCTCAGAATTGATAAACAGCCGCACAGAAGGTAATATTTTAAATTCCAACAGCATTGCTTAGCGCATATAAACAAGTTTTCAGCGCACAGGACAGAACGGGCAAGTTTCACTCAAAAATTACATCCCCAGAACATTCATCCGCCACAAGGCGGGCACCCTTCAGAACATCCTTATAGTAATTCTCGGGCTTGCGATGCTCTTTCCCGGCAGTGGCCCATCCTTCACAAGCTTCTCAGCATCCAGCTTGCCCCAGTGCACCTTAGCATGGGCAAGGGCCCTACGGGCACCCTCAATGCAGACGGAGCGCTTGATGACTTCGAGCCTTGGACAGGCCTCCACCAGCCGCCGCACCAGCCCGAAGTAGCTCCCAGGCAGAGCACCTCCAGGCCACAGCCGAACAATGAGGTCCTTCATGGCCTGTTCGGCCGCCTTGTGGAGCTCGACCAGTTGCTTTAGCTGGTCGCTCAGGGGCATGGGGTGTCCGGCCTCATCGTACTGAGACCAGACCACCTTCTTCGTCGAGCTGCCCTCCTCGGCTCGATAGAATGCAGCGGCATCGAACACACTCCGGGGAAGATCTGCGAATGCTCCTGGAGAGCTCCGGATTCGGGTAAGTAACAAGTAACTCACGTTTATGTGTTTGCTTTGCATAAAGAATGCCTTACCCGCCGCTATCTTCTTCACCTCATCCAACTCCTGGAGGGTCTTCTGGGATTCGGCCTTGGCAGATTTGGCATTCTCAATAGCCACCGCGAGCTCGGACGCTTGCGTCTTTGAGTCAAGCTCCAAACTCTCATGTTTTTCCATGAGAGCCTGGAGCTCTTGCCACACCTTGCCAACCTCGGTCTCATATTTCTCCCGCTCGGTGCGCTCTGAGGCCGCACTCTTCTCGGCCTCGACCAGCGCTTTCTTAAGGGTCGCCACTTCAGACGTGGCCCCTACAATAGCCACGATAATCCTATCATTCTTTGCAATTGCACCTTTTTATATATATTTTTAACAAGGTATTTCTTACCTTCATTGTCCTCGAGCTGCTTCTTGGCATGTTCGAGCTCTTTCTCGGACCGCTCGAGGTTCTGCTTTAGCGTGTCCACTTCCGCAGTCAGTGCGACGGACGCAAGCAGGGAAGCCTGCATATGCATATTGACTCATTTTTGTTAGACTCCTGCGAATTCTATTTGATCCTCTATTCGGCTTTTCTTCCCGAATGCCAAATAGAGCATCAGGGGCTACTGTCTATGCGGTACTATTATTTACACTTTCTTTACTTACCTCAAAGCCTGTCAAAAGGCCAGTACAAGCTTCAGTCAGTCCGTCTTTGGCGGACTGAACCTTCTGGACCACCGCACTCATAATAGCGCGGTGCTCCTCGTCGATGGAGGCGCCTTGGAGCGCCTCCAACATATCGTCCGGCGCCTCCGGTTTGACGGGGGCCGCCGACACGGTGGACTTGCTCCTCTTGGAAGGAGGTCCCCCACCGGACTCTGGAACCTTTGAAGGTTCCGGAGCGGTGTCCAGCCTAGAGCCGGACTTGGAACCCTGAGGGGTTCCATCCCCTTTACTCCTGGAGTCCGGGAGGTCGTCTTGCGGCGCCTCCAGGACCACCTCCTCCCGGCTTGGAACCTGTTGAGACAACACTTCGGTGTCGTCCGTAGGGCGGGGGGAGGAAGCCGTCGGAAGCGATTTCACATCCGACGAGTCCAGTGAGCCGCTCGACGACACATCAAGCCGGTCTTTGGGTGGGCTGCATAAACATATTCGATGTTAGGGAAAGTTGTGCAATAAACGAATGCTATGAATTACTTCGCTATCCGGATACTTACGATTTTGCCAGGGGCTTGGCCCTAGGCGCCCACTCCTCTCCGCCGGCGTCGGCGTCGGTGGAGCAGTCCGGAGGAAGAGTTTTCCCCTTCTTGGACCCTTCGGCCTCCCCAGTGGGGGCGGCCTTCCTTTTCTTCCCTTCCCCCGCTGGAGGGGGAGGGGTCTCTTCTTCCTCCTCCTCGTCTTCACGGGAGGAGTGCGTCTTGGATTCGTTGGATGATGAATCCGACACCTCCGGGCGTCGGGCACTCTTTCGAGTCCCCGTGGCCTTCTTCTTGACCTTCTTCTCCGGCACCACATAGGGTGCCGGAACCAGCAGCTTCGCCAAGCGAGCATCTGCTGGGCCTTCGGGCAAAGGAGCCGTACAGTTGATCTGTCCGGAGGGCACCTGCCAATCCTGTCAAAGGTAAGGGAGTTTAGATCCCGCACGGAGTCAAACTATGAAAAACTGATACCCTATAAAAGGAAAAAAAACAGCTTACCGCGAGAGCGTGACGCTACGCACTGAATCCGCGATCCTCAGTAGCGGATGCAGGAGCCTCGGCGCCCTTGAAAAGCACCTTCCAGGCATCTTCGTACGTCGTGTCGAAGAGCCTGCTCAGAGTTTGGTGCCGCGCCGGGTCGAACTCCCACAGGTTGAAAGCCCGTTGTTGGCACAGGAGGATCAAGCGGATCAACATATCCTGGACCACATTGACAAGTTTGAGCTTCTTGTCCACCGGGGTTTTGACGCATGTTTGGAGTCCGGTTAGCTCTCCTTTTTTACCCCACGACAGGCCCGTCTCTTTCCAGGACATGAGCTGCGTTGGGGGTCCGGACCAGAACTCGGGGGGTGCGACCCATTCGGCGTCGCGCGGCTCGGTGATGTAAAACCACCCTGATTGCCACCCCTTCAGGGTCTCCACAAAGGAGCCCTCGAGCTAGAGGACGTTGGCCATCTTGCCCACCATGGCGCCTCCGCACTCCGCCTGGCTGTCGCGCACCACCTTCGGCTTGACGTTGAAAGTCTTGAGCCAGAGCCCGAAATGGGGGTGGATGCGGAGGAAGGCTTCGCACACGACGATAAACACCGAGATGTTGAGGACGAAGTTCGGGGCCAGATCGTGGAAATCCAGGCCGTAGTAGTGTTGGGGAACGTAGTAATTTCAAAAAATTTCCTACGCACACGCAAGATCATGGTGATGCATAGCAATGAGAGGGGAGAGTGTGATCTACATACCCTTGTAGACTGACAGCGAAAGCGTTAGCACAACGTGGTTGATGTAGTCGTACGTCTTCACGGCCCGACCGATCAAGCACCGAAACTACGGCACCTCCGAGTTTTAGCACACGTTCAGCTCAATGATGATCCCCGGACTCCGATCCAGCAAAGTGTCAGGGAAGAGTTCCGTCAGCACGACGGCGTGGTGACGATCTTGATGTACTACCGTCGCAGGGCTTCGCCTAAGCACCGCTACAATATTATCGAGGATTATGGTGGAAGGGGGCACCACACATGGCTAAGAATATGATCACGTGGATCAACTTGTGTGTTTATGGGGTGCCTCCTGCCCCCGTATATAAAGGAGTGGAGGAGGGGAGGGTCGGCCCTCTCTATGGCGCGCCCTAGGGGAGTCCTACTCCCACCGGGAGTAGGATTCCCCCTTTCCTAGTCCAACTAGGAGTCCTTCCATGTAGTAGGAGTAGGAGACAAGGAAGGGGAAGAGGGAAGAGAAGGAAGGAGGGGGCGCAGCCCCTCCCCCTAGTCTAATTCGGACTAGGCCTTGGGGGGGGCGCGGCCTGCCTCTCCCTCACCCCTAAATCCCAATAAGGCCCATATACTTCTTCTCCCGTATTCCCGTAACTCCCCGGTACTCCGAAAAATACCCGAACCACTTGGAACCTTTCCGATGTCCGAATATAGTCGTCCAATATATCAATCTTTATGTCTCGACCATTTCGAGACTCCTCGTCATGTCCCCGATCTCATCCGGGACTCCGAACTCCTTCGGTACATCAAAACTCATAAACTCATAATATAACTGTCATTGAAACCTTAAGCGTGCGGACCCTACGGGTTCGAGAACAATGTAGACATGACCGAGACACGTCTCCGGTCAATAACAATAGCGGAACCTGGATGCTCATATTGGCTCCCACATATTCTATGAAGATCTTTATCGGTTAGACCGCATAACAACATATGTTGTTCCCTTTGTCATCGGTATGTTACTTGCCCAAGATTCGATCGTCGGTATCTTAATACCTAGTTCAATATCGTTACCGGCAAGTCTCTTTACTCGTTCTGTAATACATCATCTCACAACTAACTCATTAGTTGCAATGCTTGCAAGGCTTATGTGATGTGCATTACCAAGAGGGCCCAGAGATACTTCTCCGACAATCGGAGTGACAAATCCTAATCTCGAAATACGCCAACCCAACATGTACCTTTGGAGACACCTGTAGAGCTCCTTTATAATCACCCAGTTACGTTGTGACGTTTGGTAGCACACAAAGTGTTCCTCCGGCAAACGGGAGTTGCATAATCTCATAGTCATAGGAACATGTATAAGTCATGAAGAAAGCAATAGCAACATACTAAACGATAGGGTGCTAAGCTAATGGAATGGGTCATGTCAATCACATCATTCTCCTAATGATGTGATCCCGTTAATCAAATAACAACTCTTTTGTTTATGGTTAGGAAACATAACCATCTTCGATTAATGAGCTACTCAAGTAGAGGCATACTAGTGACACTCTGTTTGTCTATGTATTCACACATGTATTATGTTTCCGGTTAATACAATTCTAGCATGAATAATAAAAATTTATCATGATATAAGGAAATAAATAATAACTTTATTATTGCCTCTAGGGCATATTTCCTTCAGTCTCCCACTTGCACTAGAGTCAATAATCTAGTTCACATCGCCATGTGATTCAACACTAAGAGTTCACATCACCATGTGATTAACACCCATAGTTCACATCGTCATGTGACCTATACCCAAAGGGTTTACTAGAGTCAATAATCTAGTTCACATCATTTATGTGATTAACACCCAAAGAGTACTAAGGTGTGATCATGTTTTGCTTGTGAGATAATTTTAGTCAACGGGTCTGTCACATACAGATCCATAAGTATTTTGCGAATTCTATGTCTACAATGCTCTGCACGGAGCTACTCTAGCTAATTGCTCCCACTTTCAATATGTATCTAGATCGAGACTTAGAGTCATCCAGATCTGTGTCAAAACTTGCATCGACGTAACTTTTTACGACGAACCTTTTGTCACCTCCATAATCGAGAAATATTTCCTTATTCCACTAAGGATAATTTTGACCAATGTCTAGTGATCTACTCTTAGATCACTATTGTACTCCCTTGCTTAACACAGTGTAGGGTATACAATAGATCTGGTACACATCATGGCATACTTTATAGAACCTATGGCTGAGGCATAGGGAATGACTTTCATTCTCTTTCTATCTTCTGCCGTGGTCGGGCTTTGAGTCTTACTCAATTTCATACCTTGTAACACAGCCAAGAACTCTTTCTTTGACTGTTCCATTTTTGAACTACTTCAAAATATTGTCAAGGTATGTACTCATTGAAAAAACTTATCAAGCGTCTTGATCTATCTCTATAGATTTTGATGCTTAATATGTAAGCAGCTTCACCGAGGTCTTTCTTTGAAAAACTTCTTTAAAAATACTCCTTTATGCTTTGCAGAATAATTCTACATTATTTCCGATCAACAATATGTCATTCACATATACTTATCAGAAATGTTGTAGTGCTCCCACTCACTTTCTTGTAAATACAGGCTTCACCGCAAGTCTGTATAAAACTATATGCTTTGATCATACTATCAAAGCGTTTATTCCAACTCCGAGAGGCTTGCACCAGTCCATAAATGGATCGCTGGAGCTTGCACACTTTGTTAGCTCCTTTTGGATCGACAAAACCTTCCGGCTGCATCATATACAACTCTTCTTCTAGAAATCCATTCATGAATGCAGTTTTGACATCCATTTGCTGGATTTCATAAAATGCGGCAATTGCTAACATGATTCGGACAGACTTAAGCATAGATACGAGTGAGAAACTCTCATCATAGTCAACACCTTGAACTTGTCGAAAACCTTTTTGCGACAGTTCTAGCTTTGTAGATAGTAACACTACTATCAGCGTCCATCTTCCTCTTGAAGATCCATTTAATCTCAACAGCTCGCCGATCATTGGGCAAGTCAATCAAAGTCCATACTTTGTTCTCATACATGGATCTCATCTCAGATTTCATGGCCTCAAGCCATTTCGCAGAATCTAGGCTCATCATCGCTTCCTCATAGTTTGCAAGTTCGTCATGGTCTAGTAACATGACTTCCAGAACAGGATAACCGTACCACTTTGGTGCGGATCTCACTCTGGTTTACCTACAAGATTCGGTATTAACTTGATCTGAAGTTACATGCTCATCATCATTAGTCTTCCTCACTAATTGGTGTAGTAGTCACAGGAACAGATTTCTTGTGATGAACTACTTTTCAATAAGGGAGACGGTACAATTACCTTATCAAGTTCTACTTTCCTCCCACTCACTTCTTTCAAGAGAAACTCCTTCTCTAGAAAGGATCCATTCTTATCAATGAATGTCTTGCCTTCGGATCTGTGATAGAAGGTGTACCCAATAGTCTCCTTTGGGTATCCTATGAAGACATATTTCTTCGATTTGGGTTTGAGCTTATCAGGATGAAACTTTTTCATATAAGCATCACAATCCCAAACTTTAAGAAACGACAACTTTGGTTTCTTGCCAAACCATAGTTCAGATTGTGTCGTCTCAACGGACTTCGATGGTGCCCTTTTAAACGTGAATGCAGCTGTCTTTAATGCATAACCGAAAAACGATAGTGGTAGATCGGTAAGAGACATCATAGATTGCACTATATCCAATAAAGTACGATTATGACGATCGGACACACCATTATGCTATGGTGTTCCAGGTGGCATGAGTTTGTGAAACTATTCCACAATGTTTTAATTGAAGACCAAACTCGTAACTCAAATATTTGTCTCTGCGATCAGATCGTAGAAACTTTTTTTCTTGTCACGATGATTTTCCACTTCACCCTGGAATTATTTGAACTTTTCAAATGTTTCAGACTTATGTTTCATCAAGTAGATATGCTCATATCTTCTCAAATCATTTATGAAGATCAGAAAATAATGCTACCTGTCGTGAGCCTCAATATTCATCGGACCACATACATCAGTATGTATGATTTCCAACAAATCTGTTGCTCGCTCCATTGTTCCGAAGAACAGAGTCTTAGTCATCTTTCCCATGAGGCATGGTTCGCAAGCATCAATTGATTCATAATCAAGTGATTCCAAAAGCCCATCAGCATGGAGTTTCTTCATGCGCTTTACACCAATATGACCTAAACGGCAGTGCCACAAATAAGTTGCACTATCATTATTAATTTTGCATCTTTTGGTTTCAATATTATGATTATGTGTATCACTACGATCGAGATCCAACGAACTATTTTCATTGGGTGTGTAACCATATAAGGTTTTATTCATGTAAACAGAATAACAATTTATTCTCTTACTTAAATGAATAACCGTATAAACATGATCAAATCATATTCATGCTCAACACAAACACCAAATAACACTTATTTAGGTCCAACACTAATCCTGAAATTATAGGGAGTGTGCGATGATGATCATATCAATCTTGGAAACACTTCCAACAAACATCATCACTTCACCCTTAACTAGTCTCTGTTTATTTTGCAACTCCCGTTTCGAGTTACTAATCTTAGCAACTGAACTAGTATCAAATACTGAGGGGTTGCTGTAAACACTAGTAAAGTACACATCAATAACATGTATATCAAATATACTTATGTTCACTTTGCCATCCTTCTTATCCGCCAATCACTTGGGGTAGTTCCGCTTCCAGTGACCAGTCCCTTTGCAGTAGAAGCACTTAGTCTCAGGCTTAGGACCAGACTTGGGCTTCTTCACTTGAGCAGCAACTTGCTTGCTGTTCTTCTTGAAGTTCCCCTTTTTTTCTTTTGACCTTTTCTTGAAACTAGTGATCTTGTCAACCATCAACACTTGATGCTCTTTCTTGATTTCTACCTTCATCGATTTCATCATGAAGAGCTTGGGAATCGTTTTCGTCATCCCTTGCATACTATAGTTCATCATGAAGTTCTACTAACTTGGTGATGGTGACTAGAGAATTTTGTCAATCACTATCTTATCTGGAAGATTAACTCCCACTTGATTCAAGCAATTGTAGTACCCAGACAATCTGAGCACATGCTCACTAGTTGAGCGATTCTCCTCCATCTTTTAGCTATAGAACTTGTTGGAGACTTCATATCTCTCAACTCGGGTATTTGCTTGAAATATTAACTTCAACTCCTGGAACATCTCATATGGTCCATGACGTTCAAAACGTCTTTGAAGTCACAATTCTAAGCCATTAAGCATGGTGCACTAAACTATCAAGTAGTCATCATATTGAGCTAGCCAAACGTTCATAACGTCTGCATCTGCTCCTGCAATAGGCCTGTCACCTAGCGGTGCATCAAGGACATAATTCTTCTGTGCAGCAATGAGGATAAACCTCAGATCACGAATCCAATCCGCATCATTGCTACTAACATCTTTCAACACAATTTTCTCTAGGAACATATCAAAATAAACACAGGGAAGCAACAACGCGAGCTATTGATCTACAACATAATTTGCAAAATACTACCAGGACTAAGTTCATGATAAATTTAAGTTCAATTAATCATATTACTTCAGAACTCCCACTTAGATAGACATCCCTCTAATCCTCTAAGTGATTACGTGATCCAAATCAACTAAACCATGTCCGATCATCACGTGAGATGGAGTAGTTTCATTGGTGAACATCACTATGTTGATCATATCTACTATATGATTCACGCTCGACCTTTCGGTCTCCGTGTTCCGAGGCCATATCTGTATATGCTTGGCTCGTCAAGTATAACCTGAGTATTCTGCGTGTGCAACTGTTTTGCACCCGTTGTATTTGAACGTAGAGCCTATCACACCCGATCATCACGTGGTGTCTCAGCACGAAGAACTTTCGCAACGGTGCATACTCAGGGAGAACATTTCTTGATAATTATTGAGAGATCATCTTAAAATGCTACCGTCAATCAAAGCAAGATAAGATGCATAAAAGATAAACATCACATGCAATCAATATAAGTGATATGATATGGCCATCATCATCTTGTGCTTATGATCTCCATCTTCGAAGCACCGTCGTGATCACCATCGTCACCGGCGCGACACCTTGATCACCATCGTAGCATCATTGTCGTCTCGCCAATCTTATGCTTCCACGACTATCGCTACCGCTTAGTGATAAAGTAAAGCATTACAGCGCAATTGCATTGCATACAATAAAGCGACAACCATATGGCTCCTGCCAGTTGCCGATAACTTGGTTACAAAACATGATCATCTCGTACAATAAAATTTAGCATCATGTCTTGCCATATCACATCATAACATGCCCTGCAAAAACAAGTTAGACATCCTCTACTTTGTTGTTGCAAGTTTTACGTGGCTGCTACGGGCTTAAGCAAGAACCAATCTTACCTACGCATCAAAACCACAACGATAGTTTGTCAAGTTGGTGCTGTTTTAACCTTCGCAAGGACCGGGCATAGCCACACTCGGTTCAACTAAAGTTGGAAAAACTATCACCCGCTAGCCACCTTTGTGCAAAGCACGTCAGGAGAACCGGTCTCGCGTAAGCGTACGCGTAATGTCGGTCCGGGCCGCTTCATCCAACAATTCCGCCGAACCAAACTATGACATGCTGGTAAGCAGTATGACTTATATCACCCACAACTCACTTGTGTTCTACTCGTGCATATAACATCAAGACATAAAACCTAGGCTCGGATGCCATTGTTGGGGAGCGTAGTAATTTCAAAAAAATTCCTAGGCACACACAAGATCATGGTGATGCATAGCAACGAGAGGGGAGAGTGTGATCTACGTACCCTTGTAGACCGACAGCGGAAGCGTTAGCACAACGCGGTTGATGTAGTCGTGCGTCTTCACGGCCCGACCGATCAAGCACCGAAACTACGGCACCTCCGAGTTTTAGCACACGTTCAGCTCGACGACGATCCCTGGACTCCGATCCAGCAAAGTGTCAGGGAAGAGTTCCGTCAGCACGATGGCGTGGTGACGATCTTGATGTACTACCGTCGCAGTGCTTCGACTAAGCACCGCTACAATATTATCGAGGATTATGGTGGAAGGGGGCACCGCACACGGCTAAGAATATGATCACGTGGATCAACTTGTGTGTTTATGGGGTGCCCCCTGCCCCCGTATATAAAGGAGTGGAGGAGGGGAGGGCCGGCCCTCTCTATGGCGCGCCCTAGGGGAGTCCTACTCCCACCGGGAGTAGGATTCCCCCTTTCCTAGTCCAACTAGGAGTCCTTCCATGTAGTAGGAGTAGGAGACAAGGAAGGGGAAGAGGGAAGAGAAGGAAGGAGGGGGCGCAGCCCCTCCCCCTAGTCCAATTCGGACTAGGCCTTGGGGGGGCGCGCGGCCTGCCTCTCCCTCTCCCCTAAAGCCCAATAAGGCCCATATACTTCTTCTCCCGTATTCCCGTAACTCCCCAGTACTCCAAAAAATACCCGAACCACTCGGAACCTTTCCGATGTCCGAATATAGTCGTCCAATATATCGATCTTTACATCTCGACCATTTCGAGACTCCTCGTCATGTCCCCGATCTCATTCGGGACTCCGAACTCCTTCGGTACATCAAAACTCATAAACTCATAATATAACTGTCATCGAAACCTTAAGCGTGCGGACCCTACGGGTTCGAGAACAATGTAGACATGACTGAGACACGTCTTCGGTCAATAACCAATAGCGGAACCTGGATGCTCATATTGGCTCCCACATATTCTACGAAGATCTTTATCGGTCAGACCGCATAACAACATACGCTGTTCCCTTTCTCATCGGTATGTTACTTGCCCGAGATTCGATCGTCGGTATCTTAATACCTAGTTCAATCTCGTTACCGGCAAGTCTCTTTACTCGTTCCGTAATACATCATCTCACAACTAACTCATTAGTTGCAATGCTTGCAAGGCTTATGTGATGTACATTACCGAGAGGGCCCAGAGATACCTCTCCGACAATCGGAGTGACAAATCCTAATCTCAAAATACGCCAACCCAACATGTACCTTTGGAGACACTTGTAGAGCTTCTTTATAATCACCCAGTTACGTTGTGACTTTTGGTAGCACACAAAGTGTTCCTCCGGCAAACGGGAGTTGCATAATCTCATAGTCATAGGAACATGTATAAGTCATGAAGAAAGCAATAGCAACATACTAAACGATCGGGTGCTAAGCTAATGGAATGGGTCATGTCAATCACATCATTCTCCTAATGATGTGATCCCGTTAATCAAGTAACAACTCTTTTGTTTATGGTTAGGAAACATAACCATCTTCGATTAACGAGCTAGTCAAGTAGAGGCATACTAGTGACACTCTGTTTGTCTATGTATTCACACATGTATTATGTTTCCGATTAATACAATTCTAGCATGAATAATAAACATTTATCATGATATAAGGAAATAAATAATAACTTTATTATTGCCTCTAGGGCATATTTCCTTCAAGTAGAACATGAGCCCCCGGACAAATGGGTGGAGAGGGAAGCCCAGTCCGCGGAGGAAATGGGGGAGAAACACCACCCTCTCATGGGGCCTAGGGGTGGGGATGAGTTGCCCCTTCTCGGGGAGCCGGTACGCGATGTCGTTAGACAGGTATCCGACCTTCCTCAGCTTTTTGATATGTCCCTCCGTGACGGAGGAGACCATCCACTTGCCTCCCGCTCCGGACATGGCTGGAGAAGGTTGAGGTGAGGAGTGTGGACTTGGGCGCTGGAGCTCGAGTGCGCAAGAATGGATAGGCGAAGGAGGAAGAAGGTGTAGGTGAAAAGGTGGATCTTTATCCCCTTATATGGGTGGACGCAGCTACATGTCCCCACCAGCCTGATAAAACTCGCTTATCTCCAAGCACCGTAATCGATGGCGCGGTTGGGTTACCCACGCCCGTATTGATGAGAATCCCGGAATAAGGGGACACGATCTCTGCTTTAACAAGACGTGCCAAGGAAACCGCCTCGCATAACGCGCTGAGATGGAATAGTAAAACAGTTCGAATAAAAGCTTGGCCGTGGTGTGATGTTACACTATGGAATACGTCAGCAGATTAGATTTGTGTAAATATTATTCTCTCTATGGCAATATGTGGAAACTTATTTTTTAGAGTCGGACACTATCTTTGTGTTCAAAATCTTCTATGAAGTACTTGGAGGAGGAACCCGCCTTGCAATGCCGAAGACAATATGCGCGCCGGACTCTTCGTCATTGAAGCCTGGTTTAGGGGCTACTGAGGGAGTCCTGGATTAGGGGGTGTCTGGATGGCCGGACTATACCTTCAGCCAGACTCCTGGACTATGAAGATACAAGATTGAAGACTTCGTCCCGTGTCCGGGAGGGACTTTCCTTGGCGTGGAAGGCAAGCTTGGCGATACGGATATGCAGGTCTCGTACCATTGTAACCGACTCTATGTAACCCTAACCCTACCCGGTGTCTATATAAACCGGAGGGTTTTAGTCCATATGACAACATACACATCAACAATCATACCATAGGCTAGCTTCTAGGGTTTAGCCTCCTCGATCTCGTGGTAGATCTACTCTTGTACTACCCATATCATCAATATTAATCAAGCAGGACGTAGGGTCTTACCTCCATCGAGAGGGCCCGAACCTGGGTAAAACTTCGTGTCCCATGTCTCCTGTTACCATCCGGCCTAGACGCACAGTACGGGACCCCCTACCCGAGATCCGCCGGTTTTGACACCGACAATTACCCTATGCATCTTGTTCATCGTGATCGCAATTACATATATAATTTCTGGCCTCGCGAAGGAGAAAGCATCGCTCAAGCTTGGGGGAGGCTTAAATCAATGTTATATTCATGCCCCAATCATGAGCTCCTGAGAGAAATAATTATGCAAAGTTTTTATGTTCGGCTTTCTGAAAACAATCGCAACATGCTCGATACTTCTTGTGCTGGCTCTTTTATGATGAAGACTATTGAATTCAGATGGAATTTATTGGATAGAATTAAACGCAACTCTGAAGATTGGGACCTCGACGAAGGTAAGGAGTCAGGTATGACACCTAAGTTTGATTGTGTTAAATCTTTCATGGATACCGATATTTTCCATATGTTTAGCACTAAATATGGACTTGACTCTGAGATAGTAGCTTCTTTCTGTGAATCTTTTGCTACTTATGTTGATCTCCCTAAGGAGAAGTGGTTTAAATATCATCCTCCCATAGAAGTAAAAGTAGCTGCACTTATTAAAGTTGAAGAAAAGACTGTCACTTATAATGATCCTATTGTTCCTACTTCTTATATTGAGAAACCACCTTTCCCTGTTAGAATAAAGGATCATGCTAAAGCTTCAACTGTTGTTCGTAAAAGCAATATTAGAACTTATACACCTCCTGAACAAGTTAAAGTAGAACCTAATATTGCTATTGTTAAAGATCTCTTGTCTAATAATATTGATGGGCATGTTATTCAGTTCGAAGGTGAAACTGCTAGAATTGCTAAACCTTGTGCTAAAGATAAACATAGACTCGTGGTAGGCGTGCCTGTTATTTCTGTTAAAATAGGGGATCATTGTTATCATGGCTTATGTGATATGGGTGCTAGTGTTATACCGCATACTTTATATGAAGAAATTAAGAATGAAATTGCACCTGCTGAGTTAGAAGATATTGATGTCACAATTAAACTTGCCAATAGAGATACTATTTCAACAATGGGAATTGTCAGAGATGTTGAAGTCTTGTGTGGGAAAACTAAATATCCTGCTGATTTTCTTGTTCTTGGTTCCCCACAAGATAGTTTTTGTCCCATTATATTTGGTAGACCCTTCTTAAATACTGTCAATGCTACCATAGATTGCACAAAGAATGTTGTTACTGTTGGCTTGGATGATATGGTTCATGAGTTTAATTTCTCTAAATTTAGTAAACAACATCGTGAGGAAGAATTACCTAGTAAGCATGAAATTATTGGTCTTGCTTCTATTGCAGTACCTCCTAGTGATCCTTTAGAACACTATTTGCTAGACCATGAAAATGATATGTTCATGAATGAAAGAAGGGAAATAGATGAAGTATTCTTTAAACAGGAACCTGTTCTGAAACACAACTTGCCTGTTGAAATCTTAGGGGATCCTCCTCCACCCAAGGGTGATCCCGTGTTCGAGCTTAAACCTTTGCCTGATAATCTTAAATATGCTTATCTTGATGAAAAGAAGATATATCCTGTTATTATTAGTGCTAACCTTTCAGAGCATGAAGAAGAAAGATTATTGAAAACTCTGAAGAAGCATCATGCTGCTATTGGATATACTCTTGATGATCCTAAGGGCATTAGTCCCACTCTATGCCAACATAAAATAAATTTGGAAGCAGATGCCAAACCAGTTCGTGATCCTCAACGACGTCTGAATCCTAAAATGAAAGAAGTGGTAAGAAAAGAAATACTAAAGCTTCTGGAGGCAGGTATAATCTACCCCGTTGCTGATAGTGAGTGGGTAAGTCCTGTCCATTGTGTCCTTAAGAAGGGAGGTATTACTGTTGTTCCTAATGATAAAGATGAATTGATTCAACAAAGAATTACCACGGGTTATAGGATGGTAATTGATTTCCGCAAATTAAATAAAGCTACTAAGAAAGATCATTACCCCTTACCTTTTATTGATCAAATGATAGAAACATTATGCAAACACACACACTATTGCTTTCTAGATGGTTATTCTGGTTTCTCTCAAATACCTGTGTCGGCTAAAGATCAATCAAAGACTACTTTTCATGCCCTTTTGGTACTTTTGCTTATAGACGTATGCCTTTTGGTTTATGTAATGCACCTGCTACCTTTCAAAGATGCATGATCGCTATATTCTCTGACTTTTGTGAAAAGATTTGTGAGGTTTTCATGGACGACTTTTCTGTCTATGGTTCCTCTTTTGACGATTGCTTGAGCAATCTTGATCGAGTTTTGCAGAGATGTGAAGAAACTAATCTTGTCTTAAATTGGGAAAAGTGCCACTTTATGGTTAATGAAGGTATTGTTTGGGGGCACAAAGTTTCTGAAAGAGGTATTGAAGTTGATAAAGCCAAGGTTGATGCTATTGAAAAGATGCCATGTCCCAAGGACATCAAAGGTATAAGAAGTTTCCTTGGTCATGCCGGGTTTTATAGGAGGTTCATTAAGGACTTCTCAAAAAATTCTCGGCCTCTAACTAATTTATTGCAAAAAGATATACCATTTGTCTTTGATGATGATTGTGTAGAAGCATTTGAAATACTTAATAAAGCATTAGTCTCTGCACCTATTGTTCAGCCACCTGATTGGAATTTACCCTTTGAAATTATGTGTGATGCTAGTGATTATGCTGTAGGTGCTGTTCTAGGGCAAAGAGTCGATAAGAAATTAAATGTTATTCATTATGCTAGTAAGACTCTAGACAATGCTCAAAGAAATTATGCTACTACTGAAAAAGAACTTTTAGCAGTTGTATTTGCTTGTGATAATTTCAGATCTTATATTGTTGATTCTAAAGTAACTATTCAAATAGATCATGCTGCTATTAAATACCTTATGGAAAAGAAAGATGCTAAACCTAGACTTATTAGATGGGTTATCTTTCTACAAGAATTTGATTTGCATATTGTTGATAGAAAGGGAGCTGAGAACCCCATTGCAGACAACTTGTCTAGGTTAGAAAATATTCTTGATGACCCACTACCTATTAATGATGACTTTCCTAATGAGCAATTAAATGTTATAAGTACTTCTCGTAGTACTCCATGGTATGCTGATTATGCTAATTATATTGTTGCTAAGTTTATACCACCTAGCTTCACATACCAACAAAAGAAAAAGTTCTTCTATGATTTGAGACATTACTTTTGGGATGACCCACATCTTTATAAAGGAGTAGATGGTGTTATTAGACGTTGTGTACCTGAGCATGAACAGGAACAGATCCTACGCAAGTGTCATTCGGAATCTTATGGAGGACACCACGCTGGAGATAGAACTGCACATAAGGTATTGCAATCTGGTTTTTATTGGCCTACTCTCTTCAAGGATGCCCGTAAGTTTGTCTTGTCTTGTGATGAATGTCAAAGAATTGGTAATATTAGTAGACGTCAAGAAATGCCTATGAATTATTCACTTGTTATTGAACCGTTTGATGTTTGGGGCTTTGATTATATGGGACCTTTTCCTGCCTTTAATGGATACACACATATTTTAGTTGCTGTTGATTACGTCACTAAGTTGGTAGAAGCTATTCCAACTAGTAGTGCTGATCATAACACTTCTATTAAAATGCTTAAAGAAGTTATTTTCCCGAGGTTTGGAGTTCCTAGATATTTAATGACTGATGGTGGTTCACACTTTATTCATGGTGCTTTCCGTAAAATGCTTGCTAAATATGATGTTAATCATATAATTGCATCCCCTTATCGCCCACAGTCTAGTGGTCAAGTAGAGTTGAGCAATAGAGAGCTCAAATTAATTTTGCAAAAGACTGTTAATAGGTCTAGAAAGAATTGGTCTAAGAAACTTGATGATGCATTATGGGCTTATAGAACTGCATACAAAAATCCTATGGGTATGTCCCCGTATAAAATGGTCTATAGAAAAGCATGTCACTTACCTCTCGAACTAGAACATAAGGCATACTGGGCTATTAAAGAACTCAACTATGATTTTAAACTTGCCGGTGAGAAGAGGTTATTTGATATTAGCTCACTTGATGAATGGAGAACCCAAGCTTATGAAAATGCCAAGTTGTTTAAAGAAAAAGTTAAAAGATGGCATGACAAAAGGATAAAAAAGCGTGAGTTTAATGTAGGTGATTATGTATTGCTATACAACTCTCGTTTAAGATTTTTTGCAGGAAAACTTCTCTCTAAATGGGAAGGCCCCTACGTCATCGAAGAGGTCTATCATTCCGGTGCCATAAAAATCAACAACTTCGAGGGCACAAATCCAAAGGTGGTAAACGGTCAAAGAATTAAACATTATATCTCAGGTAATCCCATAAATGTTGAAACCAATATTATTGAAACCATAACCCCGGAGGAATACATAAGGGACACTTTCCAGAACGTTTCAGACTCCGAAAAGGAATAGGTATGTGGTACGGTAAGTAAACCGACTCCAAAACAATTTTTAAGGCAATATTTCTCCGTTTTGGAATATTTAGAAAAATAGAAAAAAAAAAAAGTAGCAATCCGGGAAGGACACGAGGGTGGTGGGCGCGCCCTACCTCCCTGGGTGCGCCCCCCTACCTTGTGAGCGCCTCGTGTGCCCTCTGGACTCTGTTTTCTTGCACGTTACGTATTTTGGTCGGTAAAAATTCATTATATATCCTCCCGAAGGTTTTGACTCCCGTATCATGCAAAAATCTCCTGTTTTTGTTTCGAGCTGTTTTTCTGACAGATCTAGGTCATCATGACGGCCCAAGCGCCTCTAAGGACAAGTTATTCGAGAAGGTCATCAACCCTTACCTCGCGGAGGTGCTGCGACACCCTCAAACCATTGAGATGCGTGATGGGTTGCTGCACATCCGCGATGAAGAGGGACCAAAGGGGACCGGAAGCATGGAGATGAGGCTCGAAGCAGTGGAGCAACAAGTTTTCAAGTGCCAAAGGATGGTGGAGCGTGGAATTAACGCTAGCCACATGATGCTTGCGGAGTTCACCAACAACTACAAGCCGGATGCCAAGAATACCGAGGAGGCCATCTTCAAGCTACATGAGAAGATCGAGCAGCTCCAAGCCCAAGTCTATGACCTTCAAAACCAAAACTGTGAGTATGAATATAGATTCAAAAGAATGAGTTTGGCTGCATATTTGAGGATTCCGGAGACTCGATCATCTTTCTATGATGGTGAACCTATGCCTTGGAAGATGGATGACAAGCTCGCATCATCAACAACACCTCCACCGTCTCCTCCAACAAAGAAGAATTGAGTATCTAGGTATGGGCACCCCCTTGGCAACTGCCAAGCTTGGGGGAGGTGCCCCGGTATCGTATCACCATCACAACTCCTATCTTTACCGTTTTCTTAGTTCGATCCTATTAGTAGTATCTTGATCTAGTAGAATAAAGTTTATGGCATGATCTAGTTTTGAGTTTTGCTTTATGATCCCTCTATGTAATCAAGTTCGTGAGTTATATATAATAAAGATTAGTGTTGAGTCAAGGGCTTGATTATTTTGCCATGATCTTGGGTGAATAAAAGAAAGAAGAAAAGAATAAAAGAAACAAAAAGTTCATATTGATCTTATTGAGAGTAATGACTTCACATAGAAAGAGTATGATGATTAAAAGTTGTTGGGAGTTGGCAGACATAGCTTTGGTCATTGTTGCAATTAATAGGAAGTAATAAGGAAAGAGAGGTTTCACATATAGATATATTATCATTGACATCTTTTATGATTGGGAGCACTTATTAAAATATGACATGCTAAAGAGTTGATGTTGGGCAAGGAAGACAATGTAGTGAGTTATGTCTTTCTTATATCTGAGATAAAGTATGTTGTCATGGTTCCTCTAACTTGTTGAGCTTGCCTTTCCCCCTCATGCTAGCCAAATTCTCAGCACCAAGTAGAAATGCTACTTGTGCTTCCAAATATCCCTAAACTAGTTTTGCCATGAGAGTCCACCATATATACCTATGGATTGAGTAAGATCCTTCAAGTAAGTTGTCATCGGTGCAAAGCAATAAAAATTGCTCTAAATATGTATGTTTGATTGGTGTGGGAAAAATAAGCTTTATACGATCTTGTGATGTGGAAGTAATAAAAGCGACGCACTGCATAATAAAGGTTCATATCACAAGGGGCAATATAAAGTGACGTTCTTTCGCATTGAGATTTTATACATCCAACCATAAAAGTGCATGGCAACCTCTGCTTCCCTCTGCGAAGGGCCTATCCTTTATTATTATCTTCTACCTTATGCAAGAGTCATGGTGATCTTCACCTTTTCTTTTTTATTTTATCCTTTGGCAAGCTCAGCATGTTGGAAAGAACATGATATATATATATATATATATATATATATATATATATATATATATATATATATATATATATCTAATTGGATGTAAGGGAGCATGAACCATTATTGTTGAAATTACCCTTGAGGTAAAAGGTTGTGGGGCAAAACTATAAGCCCCTATCTTTCTCTGTGTCCAATTAAAACTCTGTAACCACAAGTATCACGTGAGTGTTAGCAATTCTGGAGGACTAAATGATAGTTGAGTATGTGGACTTGCTTTTCAGCTCTGACAAAGACTCTTTCCAATGTTATGATAAATTGCAATTGCTTCAATGACTGAGATTATAGTTTGTTGGAGCCCAATAAGGTTTATGATTTATACTTTTGCATTATGAATAGATCATCACTTAAACATAAGTAATCATATGACAAAACCTATATATGTTGCTGTTATAAGAATAATCATGATGCCTTCATGTCCGTATTTTATTTTTATCGACGCCTCTACCTCTAAACATGAGGGCATATTTATTGTTATTGGCTTTTCGCTTAAGGACAAGCGAGGTCTAAGCTTGGGGGAGTTGATACGTCCATTTTGCATCATGCTTTTATATCGATATTTATTGCATTATGGACTGTTATTTCACTTTATATCACAATAATTATGGCTATTCTCTCTTATTTTACAAGGTTTACATAAGGAGGGAGAATGCGGGCAGCTGGAATTCTGGTCTAGAAAAGGAGCAAATATTAGAGACCTATTCTGCGCAACTCCAAAAGTCCTCAAACTCCACGGAACGTCTTAAAAGAAATAAAGAAAAATCCACACCAAAGATGAAGGCCAGGGGGCCCACACCCTGCTCACGAGGGTGGGGGCGCCCCCCCTAGGGTGCGCCCCCTATCTCATGGGCCCCCTGGTGGCTCTCCGACGCCCATCTTCTCCTATATGAGGTCTTTCGATGAGAAAAAAATAAGAACGAACTTTTCGGGACGAGACTCCGCCGCCACGAGGTGGAACCTTGGCGGATCCAATCTAGAGCTCTGGCAGAGCTGTTCTACCGGGGATACTTCCTTCCCGGAGGGGGAAATCATCATCATCGTCATCACCAATGCTCCTCTCATCGGGAGAGGGCAATCTCCATCAACATCTTCACCAGCACCATCTCATCTCCAAACCCTAGTTCATCTCTTGTATCCAATTCTTGTCTCAAAGTTCGGGATTGGTGCTAGTAGGTTGCTAGTAGTGTTGATTACTCCTTGTAGTTAATGCTAGTTGGTTTAATTGGTGGAAGATCATATGTTTAGATCCTATATGCATATTATTACCCCTCTGATTATGAACATGAATATGCTTTGTGAGTAATTACGTTCGTTCCTGAGGACAAGGGAGAAGTCTTGCTATGAGTAGTCATGTGAATTTGGTATTCGTTTGATATTTTGATAAGATGTATGTTGTCTAGCCTCTAGTGGTGTTATGTGAACGTCGACTACATAACACTTCACCATTATTTGGGCCTAGAGGAAGGCATTGGGAAGTAATAAGTAGATGATGGGTTGCTAGAGTGACAGAAGCTTAAACCCTAGTTTATGCGTTGCTGCGTAAGGGGCTGATTTGGATCCATATGTTTCATGCTATGGTTAGGTTTACCTTAATACTTTTATTGTAGTTGCGGATGCTTGCAATAGAGGTTAATCATAAGTGGGATGCTTGTTCAAGTAAGAACAGTACCCAAGCACTGGTCCACCCACATATCAAATTATCAAAATATCGAACGTGAATCATATGAACGTGATGAAAACTAGCTTGACAATATTCCCATGTGTCCTCGGGAGCGCTTTTCCTATTATAAGAGTTTGTTCTGGCTTGTCCTTTGCTACAAAAGGATTGGGCCACCTTGCTGCACTTTATTTACTTTTGTTACTTGTTGCTCGTTACAATTTATCATATCACAAAAATATTTGTTACCACTTATTTTAGTACTTGCAGAGAATACCTTGCTGAAAACCGCTTATCATTTCCTTCTGCTCCTCGTTGGGTTCGACACTCTTACTTATCGAAAGGACTACGATAGATCCCCTATACTTGTGGGTCATCACATACACCCACCTATTGTATTTACAACTCAAAGATTACAACTCGATACTTCGAACAAAAATATGACTCTATATGCATGCTTCTGGCGGTGTACCGGGATGTACAATGAATCAAGAGTGACATGTATGAAAAAATTATAAATGGTGGCTTTGCCACAAATATGATGTCAACTACATGATCATGCAAGGCAATATGACAATGATGGAGCTTGTCATAATAAACGGAACGGTGGAAGGTTGCATGGCAATATATATCGGAATGGCTATGGAAATGCCATAATAGGTAGGTATGGTGGCTGTTTTGAGGAAGGTAAATGGTGGGTTTATGGTACCGGCGAAAGTTGCGTGGTACTAGAGAGGCTAGCAACAGTGGAAGGGTGAGACTGCGTATAATCCATGGACTCAACATTAGTCATAAAGAACTCACGTACTTATTGCAAAAATCTACAAGTCATCAAAAACCAAGGAGTACGCGCATGCTCCTAGGGGGATAGATTGGTAGGAAAAGACCATCGCTCGTCCCCGACCGCCACTCATAAGGAAGACAATCAAAGAAATACCTCATGATCAAATTTGTTACACAACGGTTACCATACGTGCATGCTACGGGACTTGCAAACCTCAACACAAGTATTTATCAAATTCACAACTACTCAACTAGCATGACTCTAATATCACCATCCTCATGTCTCAAAAAATCATCAAGCATCAAACTTCTCATAGTATTCAACGCACTTTATATGAAAGTTTTTATTATACCCATCTTGGATGCCCATCATATTAGGACTAGTTTTATAGCCAAAGCAAATTACCATGATGTTCTAAAAGACTCTCAAAATAATATAAGTGAAGCATGAGAGATCAATAATTTCTATAAAATAGAACCACCACCGTGCTCTAAAAATATATAAGTGAAGTACTAGAGCAAAATTGTATAGCTCAAAAGATATAAGTGAAGCACATAGAGCATTCTAATAAATTCAGATTCATGCGTGTCTCTCCCAAAAGGTGCGTACATCAAGGATTATTGTGGTAAACTAAAAAGAAAAGACTCAGATCATACAAGACGCTCCAAGCAAAACACATATCATGTGGTGAATAAAAATATAGCCTCAAGTAAAGTTACCGATAGACGAAGACGAAAGAGGAGATCCTTCTGGGGCATCCCCAAGCTTAGGCTTTTGGTTGTCCTTGAATTTTACCTTGGGGTGCCTTGGTCATCCCCAAGCTTAGTCTCTTGCCACTCCTTGTTCCAAAATCCATCAAATCTTTACCCCAAAACTTGAAAACTTCACAACACAAAACTCAACAGAAAATCGCATGAGCTCCGTTAGTATAAGAAAATAAACCACCACTTTAAGGTATTGTAATGAACTCATTTTTTATTTATATTGGTGTTAAACCTACTGTATTCCAACTTCTCTATGGTTCATAACCCCCGATAGTAGCCATAGATGCATCAAAATAAGCAAACAACACGCGAAAAACAGAATCTGTCAAAAACAGAACAGTATGTAGAAATCTGGATGTTTCGAATACTCCTGTAACTCCAAAAATTCTGAAAAATTAGGATGACCGGGAAATTTTTTATATTGATCTACTGCAGTTGGAATTGGTATTTTATCGCTCTCTGGTAAAAAATGAAATTTATTTTCGTGAGCGCACACTTTCTGTGTTTATCAGCAAGATCAAACAACAATCACCCAAGAAGATCCTAAAGGCTTTACTTGGCACAAACACTAATTAAAACATAAAAAACACAATAATAAGAGAGGTGAGATAAATTATTTATTACTAAACAAGAAAAAAAGTAAAGAACAAAAATAAAATTGGGTTGCCTCCCAACAAGCGCTATCGTTTAACGCCCCTAGCTAGGCATAAAAACAAGAATAGATCTAGGTATTGTCATCTTTGGTATGCAATCCATAAGTGGCTCTCATAATAGATTCATAAGGAAATTTAATTTTCTTTCCAGGAGAGTGTGCCATGCCTTTCCTTAACGGAAATTGGAATCTAATATTTCCTTTTTTCATGTCAATAATTGCACCAATCGTTCTAAGGAAAGGTCTACCAAGAAATAATAGGACATGTTGGATTGCAAGCTATATCAAGAACAATGAAATCTACAGGCACATAATTCCTATTTGCAATAATAAGAACATCATTAATCCTTCCCATAGGTTTCTTAATTGTTGAATCCGCAACATGCAAAGTTAAAGAACAATCATCAAATTCACGGAAACCTAGCACATCACACAAAGTTTTTGGAATCATGGAAACACTAGCACCAAAATCACATAAATCATAGCATTCATAATCTTTAATCTTAATTTTAATAGTAGGTTCCCACTCATCATAAAGTTTTCTAGGGATAGAAACTTCTAGTTCAAACTTTTCTTCATAGGATTGCATTAAAGCAACAACGATATGTCTAGTAAAAGCTTTATTTTGATTATAAGCATGAGGAGAATTTAACATGGATTGCAAAAAGGAAATACAATCTATCAAAGAGCAATTGTCATAATTAAATTCCATGAAATCCAAAATTGTGGGTTCATTGCTATGTAAAGTCCTGACCTCTTCAATCGCATGAACTTTTTTACTAGTGGATCTTTCGGTGTGCCATTGAGAATAATTAACCATAATATTGTCTAGGAGCTTAGTAGCTTCTCCTAAAGTGATTTACATAAAAGTGCCTCCCGCGGCCGAATCTAAAAGATTTCTAGAAGCAAAATTCAATCCGGCATAAAAAATTTGTATAATCATCCACAAATTCAAACCATGCGTAGGGCAATTACTTATCATTAATTTCATCCTCTCCAAAGCTTGTGCAACATGCTCATGATCGAGTTGCTTAAAATTCATAATACCATTCCTAAGAGAGATGATCTTAGCGGGAGGAAAATACTTAGAGATAAAAGCATCTTTGCACTTATTCCAAGAATCAATACTATTTTTAGGCAAAGAAGAGAACCAGGTTTTAGCACTTGAAAACGAAAATAGCTTTAATTTAATAATATCATTATCAACATCCTTCTTCTTTTGCATATCACACAAAGCAACAAAGTTGTTTAGATGGGTAGCGGCATCTTCACTAGGAAGGCCGGAAAATTGATCTTTCATAACAAGATTCAACAAAGCGGTATTAATTTCACAAGATTCAGCATCGGTAGTAGGAGCAATTGGAGTGCTAATAAAATAATTGTTGTTGGTATTGGAAAAGTCACACAATTTAGTATTATCTTGAGCAATCGTGACAAACAATCAATCCAACACACAAGCACACAAGAAGCAAGCAAAAAGAGACGAATGGAAAAGGGGCAAATAAAAGGCAAAGGTTTTCAAAAATCTTTTAGAAGTGGGGGAGAGGAAAACGAGAGGCGAATGGCAAATAATGTAATGCGAGGGAGAAGAGTTTATGATGGGTACTTGGTATGTCTTGACTTCGCGTAGATCTCTGTAACACCCCCGGTGTCATGCTATAGTGACCTCACACTAATGGTGCCATGTCATCACGTTTAACTAAGGCAAAAAGCCACTTGATAAAAAACAAAGCCATTTCAAATTTGATATAAAGTTAAATAAATTGTTTCTTCAATCCGTAAAACAAAAAGGTAGGTTGGGTTACAAATATTCGCTAACTTTTTTATGTGAGAATAAAGATTTTACAAAATATTAAAATGCCCTTAACCTATTTTAAATTGGACTAGCAGCAATTAATCGACCCATTTTAACAATAAACAATTCTTTAAAATAATTGAAACCTTGTGGATCACTTCAAAATATTGCAATGTATTTATATGACAAGTTTCATATTTTACAAACTCTTTTTGGTGGCTTAACTTAACCCGAAACAACAACAAAATTTATAATCAGAAAACATAAGAAAGGAAAATTTTGAGGGAATTTGAGCACTCGGCCCATTTAGCATTAGAGGCTGGCCCAGTCCACCCCCAGCCTCTTCAACCTAGCGCTACAGGGAGGCAGGGGAGGCGTGGCAGCCATCCATGGTCGCGCCTGGAGGCGTGGAGGCCATCCAGCCCCCCACCCCCCCTACAAGCGTACCCCGTGGCCACCCCCGAAACCCTAGACCGCCACATCCGTCTTCCCCTCGATCCCCCATCTTCCCCATCCCATTTTGCTCGATCTGAAACTCGAGGACTCGCGTGGTGACCGTGCTCATCACCGTCGTTGCCATGGCCACCGTTGTCTCCTTCGCCCGGGAGTACGTCCACGAAGTCTACCACGGTCGACATCATCCATTCGGCATGTCGCATCAAGCCGGGGAGCCGCGTAGCCGACATCGTCTTCGTCTTCTTCGTCGGGCCACCGCCTTCTCGCCGTCGATCCGCACCATCCTGATTGTCCCCGGCCTCCCCGACCACGTCCCCGGCTCCGTGGTGAGCTCCTCCCCTGCATCCCCCTTATCCCCCCTTGATTTAGTCGTTGTATGCCACGTCACTGCCGCGCCCGAAGTTTTCTGTGTGTGTGCGCTCGTCGTGCTCCGCCGAGTCCTGGCCGCCCCGGGGGCATTCCCTCGCCGCGTCCCATGTGCGCTTGCCGCGCCCTGGCCGCGCTCGCGCCGCTCGTTCACTTGCTGCTGCTGCTGCCGCCTTGCACGCAGGTCCTGCTCCAGTCGCCGCCATTGCTCGCTACTGCTACCGCCGCTGCTCCCTGCCTGCGCCCTTTTTCCTGCAGCGCCCGCCCCGCTCGTCCCGCCGGTGCTGCCCTTCACCGGAGCCGCCCCGTTG